>NC_074677.1:36952921-37190421 GCF_029448725.1 Salvelinus fontinalis
AGATGTACTAATGAGTGTCTAATTGATACTCAGTTGGAGATAGATCCAGCCTGCACAGTGTGTCTCTAGGAGGATCAACGTAGAACACTGTAGTAAAGGACTTCATCCTCTCTCCCCAGCCTGGTGGCCTGTACTGGCAGGAGGATGACCTCCTCATGTCTGTTCAGCAGGACACTGATAGTGCCACAGTCAGCAAACATGTCAATTTTCAGCAAACAAACACACTAGCTACTGTTAGAGCTGGGCCTTTGCGGTTGGGAAACTGCACTAGCTAGCACATTTTGTCCATTTTTTCATTTGAACCATTTCCTCCAATTTTAAGGCAGATGTTGTAATGATGGCACTTATCTTAAATAGACCCTCATTTCCTGTTCTCTGGCTTATTTGGATTAGGGTTTAGATATTGAAAATGAAATATTAATACTGGAATGTATTAAGAATTCATTAAATAGGAGTAGGCAAATGATGTTTTACAATAATAAAACAGCAAAAGGGCACTATAAATTTTACACATTTTCATCCATTCATCATCTATTTTTATCTATCCATCTGTCTTTTCTCCCCAATGAAGGATATTCAGGATAAATTGGATCTACAGATCAATTGCACTCAACAGTGTATCAGTCATAGTCAGGACAGACCGGCTGCTCTAGGTCACAGAGAAAGTGTCAGGCGGCAGACGTAGAAACCTCAGCTTTGACATGCAGGCTGTTCCAGCAGTCAGACAGCAGAGGCAGATGCGTATGAGGGATCTCACTTTGTTGTTACCTTTAGCATTCATCAGGCTCACCATCACTGGAGCTGCCTGCTCTGATGTCTCTAATCTGGGGCGAACAAAGTCAGGTCTGATTCAACAAGAATGACATGGTAATTCTGCAGAATAATAAACAATTTGTTTCATTTCTGCACGGGGGGTTGAAGGCAGAAGGGTTTCGGATGCCAAAGAGAAAACAATGAGAGGGAATCAGTCAAAGAAACCATTCCGCTGAAAAAAATATAAAAATTGCAATAATACAATTCAAATCACAACCGGAAATATCCTAAATCCAAGATGATAAGGTCCACAATGCATAAGAAGGATGTCACTTTGATGCAGACAGACAGACAGTGTTGACTTGAGCATAGCCCAATCAGATATACTGTTTACTCTAAATACAGACATACGCCCCAAAACATCAAAGCCCACATCTGTCAGAGAGCTAGACAACGTAGTCTCTTTAAATAATGACCCCTGTCATCAGACTACATATTCAGCCAGCCCTGCCGTGACAGTGGGTATCTTCACTGATCATTAAAACCATCATTATTACAGACAAAAAACATTAAGGAAAAGTAAAAGAACACAAGCTAATATCTAATGATCAACAACAAGCTAGAAACCTAAGAGGAATATGTGTAACGCTCTTAATTCCTCTCATATTTAATAGTTTGGATTAATCCTTCCCTTTGATGTTTTCCTGGTGAAATTATTCAAGCTCGTCTGCTTTATTTAGACTGATATGGCTCGTACGTTTCAATAAAGGAGTCTCAGTCCATCGTTAGTAGGGTATTTGATATGTCCGTCCTCCGAGGGTTTGTGTGTCTCACAGCCCCCAATCATCTCGTCTCAGAGTAGGCAGAAGGAGAGGAGGATGGCTCTGATGTCGACACTTTAAATTAAACTGATGAAATTAATTCAAAGATGTGAATCCATCACACAATATCAGTCCTGGCATATGGGGTGCCTTAAAATATTAATAATTAATAGAATCATGTTATTGAACCACTGCAGAGCTCAGGTTATAATTTTCTCATTTTCACTCCTGCCAATTTCCCGGCATGAAATGGAAGGGGGAGAAAACAAATTGAACAAATAATACCTTTTTGCTATGAATTTTAGATTAAGGCTTGTCACCTATTATACTTATATTAAATTACATGATGGAAAGTTTGGGAGATAACTTTTTTATCACCACAGCTTGAATACACATTTTATAGAGCATAATTCATATAAATGAGATATCTTTGACAGTGCAGTGGGATGAAACCCAGACGTGTGTGGATTCTTTATTATGCTTTAGAAGAAAGACGTATGGCCATATTTGTATGCTTCTGTCATTGGCTCCCGGAAATCCGATCCAAGTGTAAATAATAATATTATATAAGGCAGTTAAAGTCACATTTGAAACATGCAAAGAGTCCCTGTATTTACTTTGTTTTGCACAGGGAAAACATAGTAACCAGCCCATGACTACTTATGTCTGTTTCTGGAGCCCTTCAGACACACAGACAAATGTGGTCCTGATCGCTGCCTTATATTTCTATTGAATTGCCTAGGGACATGTTGTAGTACCAGATCAGCTAAAGACCCTCTGAGGTGACGAATGAAATGGTCGATAATTCACCAGAGGCTGGACTTCAGGAGCTAAAAGCCAAAGACATCCAGGGGACCGCAGTACACGGCCTAATCTCACACCAAATCCCCCAAGACCACTCCTGGAACGGATCCACACCTGTTTGTTATGTGGCATTGCACTGGGAGAGGAAACAAACTTTATTGGTCGTGTGCAGTGTAGTACTTACTCTGTACACATTGGCATGAACATGAATTAAACAAATAGATTTTGCATCAATGTGTATCAAAACAGGGGAGCAAGAGATTGTATAACCCTGTGTTATTTGTGTACATCATAGTGGAGTTGATAATACCACTAAAGCACTATAGTAAAATTGTGCGCTGCCCCATTATGGAGCGGTCTCCCTCCATTCGTACGTACGTTAGTCACACATGACATCTCAGACACCACAGACCCGATTTTGACGAAACTTGGGTGAATGATGCGTCTTGCCATGTAGATCCAAAATGTAAAAAATTACACAAATTGGCCAGAGGGGCACTAAAGTAATCAACTGAAAACTTCAAACAAGCATTACTCCTGTCCCAATCGAGCTACAGCCATTACATTTTGTACATACAGTACCAGTCAAAAGTTTGGACACACCTCACTTTAATTGTACAATTTTCTACACTGTAGAATAATAGTGAAGAAAACAAAACTACAAAAAATAAACATATGGAATCATGTACTAACCAAACAAGTGTTAAACAAATCTAAATATATTTGAGATTCTTCAAAGTAGCCACCCTTTGCCTTGATGACAGCTTTGCCCCCTCTTGGCATTCTCTCAACCAGCTTCATGAGGTAGTCACCTGGAATGCATTTCAGTTAACAGGTGTGCTTTGCTAAAAGCTCATTTGTGGAATGTCTTTCCTTCTTAATGCGTTTCAGCCAATCAGTTGTGTTGTGACAAGGTTGGGTCGTATACAGAATATAGACCTATTTGGTAAAAGACCAAGTCCATATTATGGCAAAAAACACCTCAAATAAGTAAAGAGAAACGACACTCCATCATTACTTTAAGACATGAAGGTCAGTCAATGCGGAAAATTTCAAGAACTTCAAAAGTTTTAAATGCAGTCGCAAAAACCATCAAGCGCTATGAGGAGGACCGCCACAGGAAAGGAAGACGCAGAGTTACCTCTGCTTCAGAGGATACGTTTATTAGAGTTAACTGCACCTCAGATTACAGCCCAAATAAATGCTTCACGGAGTTCAAGTAACAGACACATCTCAACATCAACTGTTCAGGGGAGACTGCGTGAATCAGGCCTTCATGTTCGAATTACTGCAAAGAAACCACTACTAAAGGACACCAATAATAAGAAGAGACTTGCTTGGGCCAAGAAACACGACCAATGGACATTAGACCAGTGGAAATCTGTCTTTTGGTCTGATGAGTCCAAATTTGAGACTTCTGGTTCCAACCGCCGTGTCTTTGTGAGACGTAGAGTAGGTGAACGGATGATGGTGTGATGGTGCTTTGCTGGTGACACTGTCAGTGATTTATTTAGAATTCAAGGCATACTTAACCAGCATGGCTAACATAGCATTCTGCAGCGATACGCCATCCCATCTGGTTTGCGCTTAGTGGGACTATCATTTGCTTTTCAACAGGACAATGACCCAAAACACACCTCCAGGCTGTTTAAGGGATATTTGATGAAGGAGAGTGATGGAGTGCTGCATCAGATGACCTGGTCTCCACAAT
The DNA here is from genome assembly GCF_029448725.1 of Salvelinus fontinalis. NCBI lineage: Eukaryota > Metazoa > Chordata > Actinopteri > Salmoniformes > Salmonidae > Salvelinus > Salvelinus fontinalis. Next base: position 36,957,011 of record NC_074677.1, read on the forward strand.
CACCCAACCTCAACCCAATGAGTTGGTTTGGGATGAGTTGGACCGCAGAGTGATGGAAAAGCAGCCAACAAGTGCTCAGCATATGTGGGCTTCTTCAAGACTGTTGGAAAAGCATTTCAGGTGAAGCTGGTCGAGAGAATGCCAAGAGTGTGCAAAGCTCTCATCAAGGCAAAGGGTGGCTACTTTGAAGAATCTCACATATAAAATATATATTTTTTTTTTTAACACTTTTTTGGTTACTACATGATTCCATGTGTGTTATTTCATAGTTTTGATGTCTTCACTATTATTCTACAATGCAGAAAATAGTCAAAATAAAGACAAACCCTTGAATGAGTAGGTGTGTCCAAACTTTTGACTGGTACTATATATGCAGCCGCTCATGAGCAACGTGTTTCCCGTAAGGACCTATAAGCTCTGCACATCAAATTTTCAGCAAATTAGACTTTTTGTCTGCCAACAAAGTTTAAACAAGAATAGCTCATTTTCAATGAATTAAATATCCATTCTCAAACTTTTGTATAATATCAGCCAGTAGTTTTGAAAGTGGTGCTCATGAGCCAAAGTTGGTCCCTGTTTTTTGTGTACTACTTTATCCAATTTTGTACTATGTGATCCATTTCAGGTGATATGTTTTGAAACTTGTATTTTGCAATTTGTATGTTATCATATACATTTTTAAATTAATGTGATATGTAACGAAGACCTACAAACCTGACTCAGTTACACTAGCTCTGTCAGGTAGGAATGGGCCAAAATTCACCCAACTTATTGTGGGAAGCTTGTGGAAGGCTACCCGAAACGTTTGACCCAAGTTAAACAATTTAAAGGCAATGCTACCAAATACTAATTGAGTGTATGTAAACTTCTGACCCACTGGGAAAAAAAAGCTGAAATAAATCATTCTCTCTACTATTATTCTGACATTTCACATTCTTAAAATAAAGTGGTGATCCTAACTGAGCTAAGACAGGGAATTTTTACTTGGATTAAATGTCAGGAATTGTGAAAAACTGAGTTGAAATGTATTTGGCTAAGGTGTATGTAAACTTCCGACTTCAATTGTACATGTGCATCATCCCTTAACGGGTGATGGTTTTACCATATTTATACTGTCTGTTACCCTCCAGCTATTTAACCAATCACATCGAAACATTCAGTGAATATGAATAAACATAAGTATTTATAATGCATGAACTGTATTGATAAAAGAGGAATAAATGAATAGATAAGTACAAAAATATACATATAATGCCACAGTATAAAACTTGGAACTTTTGAAACATGGGGTAAAATTGTTGTTGGCAAATCATTCCTTTTCAATCCATGAATGACTGAGTGAGTTTTGCTACTGGGAACTGAATACAGGAGATGCATTAATGTGTAATCTGTCACAAAGTCTCACTTTCCAAACAAGGAGATATTGATCGGATGGGAACCTTTTCCTTCACTAATTCTGTTTGCACAGAGTTTTGGCTTCAGCTCTGAATTTTCCAGAAACTTAAAAAATACTAAACACTATGGTAGTTCATGGGACAGGGAGAGCATATAGATTGGTGTGACTGCTATGACTGACACCTGTGGAAATCTGGGTTCATGCAAGGTAATATAATAGGTAATAATACGTAATATGACTCAAGATGGACTTTTTGTACAGCTATTTTAATTGCTTCACATTCTCAATATTTCATAGGGTCTGCCTGTCATGTAGTTAGCCATCCATCAGAGAGACATACTGTTCATAACATGAAAGTGTCAATGTACTACTACTTCTCCATTACTAAGGTATGTTCTGATTTCTAACACTGCTGGCCAAGTTCTCCAGGGTATAACCTCAACATAAGGAGAGGACAACCTCACACAGGCATGTGACAGCCACAATGTGGCCTCATCCATCAATAGCTGACGTTAGATATTGTTTTGTTTTTTTTCTGAAGGGGAACAGAAGCCTAGAACGAAGGGGATGTTTTATGGCAATCAACCAAAGGTGCTGCATGATATATGACCGGAATATGCAAATACATTGTGTAGCCTGACCATAGCAGATTTTTAAATCTCACTTCCAAACCCTGAAGGAACTGGGCAAAGCACTACTAGCAAATAAACACTAGGGGCACATTTCATGTAACAATAATCTAATTTACAGACCTTTATGTGAGGCCATATGAACATGCGGTTATAGAATGACCTGTACTGTATAGTGGATATGTTCCATAATTATTTAGGACTTTCTACACAATGAAAATGCCCCCCTATATTAATTCACTCCATCCCAAATCAAAGAAAAATAAGAAGCCTTGTCATTCAGTTGCAATGACATTCCTCCTTAGCCTTCATGCTTGTCTATGGTGCATACTGTAGCATCAATTTCTACACTCATCCACAGTGGTTTTACATCCATGGTAATCCTTTAGAGAACAATAGTCGTTTTTACATAAACTGTGAAATACCAGGAGAGAACAGAGTACTGTGACAGCAAGTAGTCAAAATATAACAAGAGCAATTGGTTTCTTCCAAGGGAGTATTGCGGTCAGTTCAGTTCAGAGTAAACTGATAAATACTGCATTATGAAATAGTGATAATGTTTTTTTCTACATGGGGGAGGAATAGCATAAGATACTTTAATAGTGAGGAGCCAAGATATTTACTGAGGGAGGTAAACTGCTTCTGAACTTCCCTCTGCGCTGACGCTCATTAAAATTGCAGATCACATCCCTCATCAGCGCCATGCCAGTGCAAAACACCAGCCTGCTCTTCCTTTCCATTGGACTGTCAGTCTTAACAGATCAGCAGGAGACAGGGACGGTAAGAGAGAGAGAGACAAGGCCCACCATTTTCCTGCTACAAACACAGCCATCTCACAGCAATTGTATTCCCCAGAGAGATAATCCTTCTGACAGAGAATAAATAAATGCTGAGGGACATTCTTCCACAGATAAAGATAATAAGGCAACAACAATGACAACATTGTCTCCAAACGACCTCTGAGATTAATGTGGTCATGCCTCCCAACAGATATATAATATTCACAAATGCACATTTCTAACAGGATAAATAGTTAATATGAAGGCTGAGGAGTAAATATGAATGGCAGTAGCATTGCATCACAGGGGACAGTCCCCTCCAGTCCACAGCTCGCACCCTCAAAAACACAAAAATCTGCACCAGCTTTTTAATAATGTTCTCTGGTGATGCTCTATTTCTTCAAATGTTCCCACAAAATGACATACTGCACGAATCTCATACAAGAGCAATTTTAGACAAACCTTCAACATAACAAGATGATAGAAATCATATCATTAAATTGATGTGTGCTCTCATCCAAATAGGTAGATTTAGTTTTCACAGATATTGAAGCCCTGAAATGGGTAACTAACGCTGCTGTCTCATTTGGTATTCTGAATAGACCTCAACAAGAAAAACGAGGCTGCTACAGACTCACCCCTTTCTCTCTCATTAGACTTGACCCTGGAAAAGGTACCTCACACAAACAACAAGATAATTTCACACTAACTGTATGCCTCTCACTGAAGAGTGTGCATACTGAATTAAGAGCGTGACATCCCTGATACAAATATCACTTCTCTTGACGATCAATAGACTTAGCCTGCTCTTTGCTTGCTTTTATTACCCGCTGAATGAATCCCTGGGTCTCCTAGATAAATACATACCCCCAAAATCATTCTATTCCTCTTGTTGCCAAGGAGCATGCAATGATCAGGAGCAATAATGTCTTCTCAGAATAACAACCTTTTCTGTGATGATGTGAATAAAGCACAGACTGCAGTACACACTGTCGTACTGTAGTAGTGTAGATCCCAATGCCTTAAGGACCTTGCAAAAGGTTACACCTAACACCTGCAATAGTGGTCCCTATGGAGTTCTTGGGTTGACATCATGGACAGATTTGGTGGACAACATACATTTGGCTGAAAGTGTTTAGCTTTACTTCAGCTGGACACATTTTCATTATTTTCATGACAAAGTGATGGAAATGAGTCAGATTTATAGGTACCTATTGAGCAAAGCTCAATACTATGTACAGTACAGCACATAACTGGTCATAAACTAAAAACAAGCTACTTGTCTAGGACATTTTGATTAAATGGTAAGAACACACAGACAGTGGCATAAGTGACCCCTTGTTGTTAAATTCCCCAGACCGGGTGGTCTTACCGTTCTCTCCATCTGACTTCCTCTCCTGCTCAGTGTCGGTGAGCGACAGGACAGAGTTGGCTCTGCTGGACAGACAGGAGCTGTGCTCTGATTTGATCTCCTGCATCCACAGTCTGAGGGCGTGGTCGGGCGAGGGCCCACCCTCCGTCTCTGTTTCCACATCAGAGCCTATGCCCAGCGGGTAGCCGTGCTGGGGGGCAGAGCGCAGTTCCGCCTGGTAACTGGGCCGTGCTAGCTGTTCCAGGTCTAGGAGAGATGAAGGAAATAAAAAAAATCAAGTCACATACTGTAATAGCAATATTTACTTATTTATTTTCATATCTCTGTGAGTGTTTTATGGTGTTACATAATATCATGTATCAAAACAAACTATTATACACTACAGTATTATACACTACACTAAACTCATAACATTTTAAATAAGCAGGCACAGCAAGAGCCAAGAGAAAACGACTTTGTAAGCTACAATACCTTGTATAACTGGTGGAATGATACAAATAGTAGAATAGATAATACTTTAGAATGTAATACTTTTTGTCTTTATTTCAACCATTTGGCTATTCATTAAAATTCAAAAGACCTCTAAATGGCTCAACTTTAAACATCAATCTTTGAACAACCATCTAAAGAACATTCCAACTAAATAAGAAACAAAGACTGTTTCAATTCTAATAAAAACATGAGATAATTCATAGTGACATATGGTTTCAGGGAGGAGATGCTGTGAAGTAAAGTGAGTTTTTCTCGTGCTAAGATCTCCCAAATAAGGCAGCGGAAATATATATTTTTGGTGCTCACTTACATATCCCATGGGGAAGTGCTTACAACACAAAAATCGTTTCTAAGAGTCCGATTTCTTTTCAAAGAATACACTCTATAGGTATTACAGTATCCCCCATGTTGTCATACTCTATCAATTCAAAGGCAGCTGGTAGCATTGAAAGAAAATCTGCAAAGGCTGTTCTGGAGTGCAACATGTCATATTGTTGTCAGTGCACATCAGTGCATCATTTTTGAAACAATGTAAGGTCCACATTTTCCTGAGAAATGTAACGATTACATAAAGATCTTGGGGAACAGAGATCTTTTAGAATAGAGATCTTTTACTACTGCACGTTGCTACCTACAGTACCAGTCAAAAGTTTGGACAAGGGTTTTTCTGTATTTTTACTATTCTCTACATTGCAGAATAATAGCGAATCTATCAAAACTATGAAATAACACATATGGAATCATGTAGTAACCATAAAAATACATTTTAAATGTGAGATTCTTCAAAGTAGCCACCCTTTGCCTTGATGACAGCTTTGTACACTCTTGGAATTCTCTCACCAAGCTTCACCTGGAATGCTTTTCCAACAGTCTTGAAGGAGTTCCCACATACGCTGAGCACTTGTTGGCTGCTTTTCCTTCACTCTGAGGTCCAACTCATCCCAAACCATCTCAATTGGGTTGAGGTTGGGTGATTGTGGAGGCCAGGTCATCTGATGCAGCACTCCATCACTCTCGTTCTTGATGAAAAAGCCCTTACACAGCCTGGAGGTGTGTTGGGTCATTGTCCTGTTGAAAAACAAATGATAGTCCCACTAAGCGCAAGCCAGATGGGATGGCGTATTGCTACAGAATGCTGTGGTAGCCATGGTGGTTAAGTGTGCCTTGAATTCTAAATAAATCACTGACATTGTCACCAGCAAAGCTCTCCCACACCATCAAACCTCCTCCTCCATGATTCACGGTTGGATGTACACATGCGAAGGTTATCCATTCACCTACTCTGCGTCTCACAAAGACACGGGGGTTAGAACCACAAATCTCAAATTTGGACTCACCAGACCAAAGGACAGATTTCCACTGGTCTAATGTCCATTGCTCGTGTTTCTTGCCCCAAGCAAGTCTCTTCTTCTCATTGGTGTCCTTTAGTAGTGCTTTCTTTGCAGCAGTTCAAACATGAAGGCCTGATTCACGCAGTCTCCTCTGAACAGTTGATGTTGAGATGTGTCTGTTACTTGAACTCTGTGAATCATTTATTTGGGCTGCAATTTCTGAGGCTGGTAACTCTAATGAACTTATCCTCTTCAGCAGAGGTAACTCTGGGTCTTCCTTTCCTGTGGCGGTTCTCATGAGAGCCAGTTTTATCATAGTGCTTGATGGTTTTTGCGACTGCACTTGAAGAATGATGGACTGTCATTTCTCTTTGCTTAATTGAGCTGTTCTTGCTATAATATGGTATTTTACCAAATAGTACTATCTTCTGTATACCACCCTACAAATGATTGGCTCAAACGCATTAAGAAAGAAATTCGACAAATTAACTTTTAACAAGGCACAACTGTTAATTGAAACGCATTGCAAGTGACAACCTCATGAAGTTGGTTGAGAGAATGCCAAGAGTGTGCAAAGCTGTCATGAAGGCAAAGGGTGGCTACTTTGAAGAATCTGTTTAACACTTGTTTGGTTACTACATGATTCCATTTGTGTTTTTTTCATAGTTTTGATGTCTTCACTATTATTCTACAATGTAGAAAATAGTAAAAATAAAGAAAAACCCTTGAATGAGTAGGTGTGTCCAAACTTATGAATGGTACTGTACATTTACCAGTATACTGGGTTGTACTGTACATTGACCTACACTGTGTCTTCATATCCCTTACTTCGGGATAATCTGGTATAGCCTGGGTGACAGTCTGTTTTCCTGCTTTCTTGCCAACTCCTTATGGAATTGTCATGCCAAACGTACCAATAACAATTATGTTTGGCTTGACAATGGAGTAGGCAAAAGCTCAAACAGATCTGGGACCAGGCTAAACCCGGAACATTCTGTCTTCTATTTTCTGTAGCAATATTTACATTAGTTCAGTGAACTTTGCTGGCATATCCTCGCCTGAACTTTGCTGGCACTATTTATTTTTTCCTAAACTTATTGAACTCTTGCTTAAACGTTAAAAAAAATTCTGAAAATGCAACGTTAACAAGTGCATAACGACGAGAGACCGGAGCCTTGTGAGTCACTCTCAGTGTTTTTCAGCACGCACCAGGTAGTCTAGTAACACACAACTACATATTTGCCTGCTATATACTGTATCTTAGAATAACTATTAAGTTAACTGACTAAAACGTGCTAAATACTCTGCACTTGTGAATTTGGTTTGCTAACTTATACGCTTTTTAAACCAATACATTTTCCTGTCAACTTCAGCATTCAGCCAACTTTTTGCCAATTCTTTTTTATACATGAAACGTATTGCTGGTGACAAAGCCGATACTTTTATTCCCGCCAACCGACCCTAGTAATGATTGCGGTAAAGTTCTGCCTTAGTATGAAATGTAGCCATAATGCCGAGGCGGCAATAGCACGCACTACGCTCTTAAGCTCTTGATATTTGCTAAGCAGTGCCCATTACCACTATCCTCCTGGCAGTTCTAAACTGAGGCATGTCACTTCACCGATCTCTTTGCATAGCCCACCACATGCACTGTTTTCTTAACCGCGACTGGATGGATCCATAGAGAATTACTGTGGGAATAAATATCACTGAATAACGAACATTTTTACTTAAGTAGGCTAACGAAATTGAAGGGATCAAATTGTTATAATACAATTGAAGCAATAGCCTACCTGCGTGTGGTCAACTTTCAACTATTTCAGCACCGTTTCGTGAGGACTCGTCTTGATAAATCAATTAATGACAGATTTTTTTTTCTTACTAAATCTCCGTTTGGGTATTGGTTAGGCTACAATTAGGCTGTGGAAATGTTAGCTAAATTGAGGTGAGTGCTGCTCATGATAATCTTGTCTAGTTGGCTAATTTATTAGCGACAATCAGAACATTTTGCCAGCATGTTAGTGTATGTACAGTGCATTTGCATTTTGTTAAAAGTTAGACTTATTCTAAAATAGATTAAACAGATTTTTCCCTCATCAATCTACACATAATACCCCATATTGACAAAACAAAAACATATTTTTTGACATTTTTAATACATCTTCCCGGGATTACTCCAGACATGATGCTTGACATTCAGGCCAAAGAGTTCAATCTTTGTTTCATCAGACCAGAGAATCTTGTTTCTCATGGTCTGAGAGTCTTTAGGTACCTTTTGGCAAACTCAAAGAGGGCTGTCATGTGCCATTTACTGAGGAGTGGCTTCTGTCTGGCCACTCTACCATAAAGGCCTGATTGGTGGAGTGCTGCTGAGACGGTTGTCCTTCTGGAAGGTTCTCCCATCTCCACAAAGGAACTCTGGAGCTCTGTCAGAGTGACCATCGGGTTCTTGGTCACCTCCCTGACCAAGGCCCTTCTCCCCCGATTGCTCAGTTTGGCCAGGTGGCCAGCTCTTGGAAGAGTCTTGGTGGTTCCAAACTTCTTCCATTTAAGAATGATAGAGGCCACTGTGTTCTTGGGGGCTTTCAATGCTGCAGACATATTTTGGTACCTTTCCCCAGATCTTTTCCTCGACACAGTCCTGTCTCAGGGCTCTACGGACAATTCCTTCGACCTCATGGCTTGGTTTTTTCTCTGACATACACTGTCAACTGTGGGACCTTATATAGACAGGTGTGTGCCTTTCCAAATCATGTCCAATCAATTGAATTTACCACAGGTGGACTCAAGTTGTAGAGACAGGATGCACCTGAGCTCAATTTCATGTCTCATAGCAAAGGGTCTGAATACTTATGTAAATAAGGTATTTCATTTTTTTTTATATACATTTGCTAAAATTTCTAAAAACCTATTTTCCCTTTGTCATTATGGGGTATTGTGTGTAGATTGATGAGTCATTTAAAAAAATATATAATCCATTTTAGAATAAGGCTGTAAAGTAACAAAATGTGGAAAAAGTCAAGGGGTCTGAATACTTGCCGAATACACTGTAGTTTAGGCCAAACAAGTGGATTATTTTGCTGTTCACTCGCAGTCGCTTAGTAGCCTAGGCCCACCAAAAGCTTGCGACTTGTCTTAATCAATTCATTTTGTTTTACTGAGTCTCCATCTGTTTATTTGTGACTTCTCTGGCTGGGCAACTAAGTGGAGATTGTATAGCTCATCTATTTGTTTGCTCATCTATCACTGATTAGAAACATTTTGCATGCAATAATGTAGCCTAAATCAAGTGTATGCCTATTATTTTGCAGTTCCACACGTTGCCGTGACGCAAGTTATATTGTTATATGTCATTACATTCTTAGCCTACTATAAAATATGTGTGTTGACTGTGATCAGGGTAGTCTAAGTGTTTTGTCTGTTTAATTAACAAAATATCTATTGATTTCATGTGCATGGCACACCCATGTAGCCTTTAGGCTGTCCAGACCAGTAACATCATTAAACTCAAAATATGCCATATTATTTTGAAAATAACTTGAGTCTTACAATGTTTCTTAGGACCTGCCTAAAATAAATAAAAAATGTATTTCTTTGTGATGGTTTATATTCAATGGATTTATTCAAATAGACGTCCAACCACATCAGCCCACATCTAACTCTGCTCCTAAACTTTCCTATAAGTGCACGGGAGATATAAAATGCTTATCCTGAATGTGCAAGAATGTGGTAAAAATGGGACTGTATGAATTGGGTTCTGTAAAGGGTATTAGTCGCTAGTTATCAAAGTGGTTAGCTTCTTGCAAAATCAATCTTCTCTTCTTCTCTTCTCTTGGTAACAGCTGAGAATTCCACCCTGGATTAAGACCATTCTGTCTAATGTTTTGTGTTTGCAGAAAACTGTGAGTAATATTTTTTTGTTATTTGTATAACTTTATGAGCTGTCTGTCCTGCAAATAATTTGTCAGAGACCGTATACAATGTTTGCATGCACTTGTTAGCATTTAGCTGGCATCCGCTATGGGAATTTACATGCATTGCTAACCTTCAGATTACAGTGGGGTATTCTGCATTTGAAAATAGCACCCCTTATGTTCAATGCTGGTAATACTGTGTACCCCGGGATGGCACAAGGATGGTACAAAGGTATGAAAATCTGGAAACCGCCCAAGCCTGCATGATGCATCCTTGACTAGGCTACTAACGTTAGACACAATTCTAAAGTAATATATTTCTAATAGTAATATTTCTCATATATGACAAAACTCCACGTTTTTGCTTATCTATTTCACACACATCCATGTGCTTTTATGGGAAAAAATATATAGGATGTTTATAGAACATCATCAAAACTAATTCAGATAGGCTCATGGTATTGTTAGACTGCAGTAATGTACTGAAATTTGTTATCATTGCCAGGTGGCAATGCGGTGTGCTTGGAAACTTTTTGTAGGGGATCAAGTCCCCTATGTGACATTTGTTTTATTTATAGAAAAAACGTTCTCCTGCTGGTCCTCGATTCAAATAACACATATGTGACAAAGTAGATAATTTGAATAATGCATGAACAATGTTGTACAGTTAAATGTACATACACTGCTCAAAAAAATAAAGGGAACACTTAAACAACACAATGTAACTCCAAGTCAATCACACTTCTGTGAAATCAAACTGTCCACTTAGGAAGCAACACTGATTGACAATAAATTTCACATGCTGTTGTGCAAATGGAATAGACAAAAGGTGGAAATTATAGGCAATTAGCAAGACACCCCCAAAAAAGGAGTGATTCTGCAGGTGGTGACCACAGACCACTTCTCAGTTCCTATGCTTCCTGGCTGATGTTTTGGTCACTTTTGAATGCTGGCGGTGCTCTCACTCTAGTGGTAGCATGAGACGGAGTCTACAACCCACACAAGTGGCTCAGGTAGTGCAGTTCATCCAGGATGAACTACATTACAAAGAAGAAAAAACCCATCTAATCTGCGATTCGAACACTTACTGCAAACTGCAAAAATTGTCAGGTGCTAAGCTCACTACACAGAGCTATTTGACCAGTCACTCAAACATGTGATTTTAGTAACTTTGATTAGCAGAACGTGTTTTTTTGACATCTGTTAACAACAATTTCATGAAAAAGTGTTTGATCACATCCAAATACGTGAACCTTTTTATTTGGCTGTTGTGGAATTTGTTACAGGAAATAATCATGCTGGTCATGTTAGCATAGGGCTATGTGTGCCATGTAATCTCAGGGGAAAAGGTAACATAGCATTTTTGGGAAAAGTTTAAGTCTAAGCAAGAGTTCATAAGTATAGATCCACTCAGTATAGAAGAAAAACTAACATCTATTTTTCTCTCTCCATTGGATGTTCAGAAATTGGAGAGGCATTGTGGAAGTGTGTGGATGCTGTGAGTATTCTCACAGAATGAGGCGTTGGGAGCACCATCTGTTTTCACCACCTCCAGATCAGGGATGGCTGAACAGTGATTCCTCCAGTTACCTTTCAAGACGGAAAACAATACGATATCCTTCAAATAATTCAGAACTAAGAATACTAATCTTAACTCGCAAGCGTGGAAACTAAAAACACTTTCAGATTTCTAGGTCATTGCTGGAGGGACACATTTAGGCGGGTTTTGTTTTCACCTGAAAGAGCAGCAAAATATTTAACAAAGCACTTACCTGGGAAACTTAGATACACTTCTTCCACGTCAGTTTTGCACTTACTTACCAGCTGTGAAAAGTGTCTATGTACATCCTTTTCAACAATAAATTCACTTACTCCAAAGAGGATGACGCATCCTATTTTATTCCTAATCTGTTCTGCACAGTTTGGTCAAATCATAACTTCCAACAGTAGCGGATCAATCTTTATCAACATTTACACTGCTGAGAGCGAATTGACTTCACCTTAGAGATATTTGTGATAAAGACTGGGTCACATAACTAAACAAGAATGAAATATAACAGAGTACCGTCACTTTACCCTTACACACAAACATTAACTGTACATGATCTAATTACATTTTCTTATCAAAACTAGATAAAAGTGTGATATACACTCAGTGGACTGTTTTTTAGGTACACCACCCCATTAACGATAAATAGTTTGTTGCTACAGACAGTGAGTCACTTGGTCATGACTTGCTATATAAAGCAGGCAGACAGGCATCAAGGCATTCAGTTACTGTTCGATTAAACGTTAGAATGGGAAAAATGAGTAACCTAAGCGACTTTGAGCATGGTATGATCAGAAATGGCCGGCGTCCTGCGCTTTTCACGCACGACAGTGTGTAGGGTATACAAACATTGGTGCAAAAAACAAAAAGCATCCAGTCAGCTTCAGTCCTATGGGCGAAAACAGCTCGTTGATGAGAGGTCGAAGGAGAATGGCAAGAATCGTTCAACCTAAAAGGTGTGCCACAAACAGGCAAATAACGACACAGTACAACAGTGGTGTGAAGAACGGCATCTCTGAACGCACAACTCGTCAGTCCTTGTCACGGATGAGCTATTGCAGCAGACGACCAACAGGGTTCCACTCCTATCAGCTAAAAACAAGAAGAATCGGCTCCTGTTGGCACGCGATCACCAACACTGGACAATTGAGCAGTCAAAAAACATTTCCTGGTCCGACGAATCCCGGATCCTGTTGTGTCATGCTGATGGCAGAGTCAGGATTTGGCGTAAGCAGCATGAGTCCATGGCCCCATCCTGCCTGGTGTCAACGGTACAGGCTGATAGTGATGGTATAATGGTGTGCGGAACTATCCAGGCACACTTTAGGTGTCTTGACACCAACTGTGAAACATTTCCGTTTCCTGAGGAAAAGGGGGTTCTGACTCGGTACTAGGTGGTTGTACCTAATAAACTGAGCACTGAGAGTAAATGATTGCAGATTACCGAGGCCTGTTATACTGTATAGTGATTTTTAAAATTATTTAATTAATTTATTGATCTTTTTTTTTTTTTTACATTTTAGTTAAATTGTTTTAGCAACAATTTCAATGGGTTTGTCTGGGCTGCACAATAATCTGGCGTAGATCAAAATCCTGTGTGACTAGACTCCGTAATATCAGTCTGAGGCCATGGTCTGTACTCAACACGGCGGTGCGGCTTGCATATGGAGAGGGGTCGTCTTTCTTTAAACTGCTCTTGAGAATCCCTCACCAAGGTGACTTGCCTGACCTCACTCTCAAGTAATAATCTCTACACTAATTACGCCAGTCAGGAACCCATGTCCTTGACCAATTTCTTGTCAGTGAATACCTCTCTCCAACCTCCTGCCCCTTAAAATCACAGCCGCGAAATGGAGGCAACAGCGAAAAATGGACACAAATGAGCACTGAAAATTAGGGATGGGAATTGCCAGGACCTCATGTTACAATATTATCACGATACTTAGGTGCCGATACGATATGTATTGCGATTCTTACCATTCTATATGTATTGCGATTTTATGTTCCAAACATATTGCTCACTATATGTCTCCTGCAGAGAGACAAGAGAGAGCCATAATAAAACCAAGTTCTGATCAGTCATGGAAATAAAAGTGCTGAAAACATGTTGACTCACTATTTAAAGATATTCTCTGGTACTTTTGTATACTTTTTCACCAGTAGTTCGGAAGGTAGCGCCCACAAGCCAGAAGTGGTCCCTGAAAATTGCGTACTGTCACAAATGTGCAGATGTGAACCACGTCATTACTCTCTCTCTCGCTCTACTGTGTGTGTGTGTGTGTGTGTGTGTGTGTGTGTGTGTGTGTGTCTTGCTAGCTGTCACTCAAATGGCGAGATGTTTGAGGCAGTTAGCACACGTATGGGTAAATTCAGGGGAAATGGCACCGCACAGCTTCTAGAAAACATTCGCTTTCAAATTAGGGATTTCGTGGCTAATTGAAGTAAGACATAGGGCGGCGCACAATTGTCCGGGTTATGGGAGGGTTTGGCCGGGGGCTCATCGCGCTCTAGCGACTCTTTGTGGCGGGCCGGGCGCCTGCAGACTGACTTCGGTCGTCAGTTGAGCGGTGTTTCCTGACACGTTGGTGCGGCTGGCTTCTGGGTTAAGCGGGTGGGTGTGCGGTTTGGCGGGTCATATTTCGGAGGAATATGCATGACTCGACCTTCACCTCTCCGAGCCCGTTGGGGAGTTGCAGACATGAGACAAGATCGTAATTGGGAAGAAAATACAAAAATTGGGTTAAAATACAAAAAAATAATAAAATATGTTTCTAAACACTTCTACATTAACGTGGATGCTACCCTAAAATTCAAGCTGACAGTCTGCACTTTAACCTCATACTCATTGTATAATTTCAAATCCAAAGTGCTGGAGTACAGAGCCCCCCCCCCCCCAAAAAAAAATGTCACTGTCCCAATACATTGAGCTCACTGTATGCAGTATGTATTGTATTTTATTAAAAATCGATCTTTGGTGTCAAAGTATCAATATAATATCATCCTAAATATTGCGATATGTAACTGTATCGATTTTTTCCCAATCACTCCTGATAATGTTGTCCTCTCCACGATAGGGGCTGAAATCATGTGCATACTGTTTTGCAATCAATCTGTTCAGGTTGAAAAAGATGCTGCTCCAAGCAAATGTCATTTGTTCATTTTATGCAGTTTCCAAGGTAACCAGAACAAAATGTTTTGTTCGGTGTATCATTTGAATACCGTAATACATGGGAGCTGAAAGCCGATTTAAGCTCACATTGGCAGTTAAGACAAGAATATGTATCTTCCATCACTCGCATAAGTTTTAAGGTAAATCTAAGGAAAATAAGATAATACAGTATATAAATGATCATGTGATTAGAAATATAGCACTGTTAATCATATCAATGTGAGGGAGATGCTGATCAGGTGTTATTCATATGCACATTTTGCCTTCAAATACAGTATAATATATGTGAAATAAATGTTAAGTGTTATATCTTTAGAAAGTGTAAATCATCATTTGACATAGAAATACCCACTCTAATCATCAGAATTACTGATAGGCATTATAAGAAATTATCCTCATATAAATTATTATTATAGAAATTATAGTCATAACACTGAAGACATTTTCAGCATAACTTTGTTCTTCAATTCTTACCTTCAAATGACTCAAATTAACGTACAATGATCAAGGAATATGTCATGTCAACAATATTTCAGAAGAGCAATTATTCCAGGACTGCATAAAGAGACAGAATATGGTTAGAAGAATTTCCATGTAAAACAATGAAAACAGCAACACTGATCAAAGTTTAACTACTGCGGTACAGATGTACTATCACTATTAAGATTGTGTCATAATCTTCTATTTACGTCCATGTTCTGTGCCTGTACATACTTACGCCCAATAACCTTACAAATATCTTTCATATAGGTCCTATGTAGAATTGACATCATAAACTACAACTGTAGCGAGGAAACCTTACAGTAGCTCCTAGAAATCATCTGTTTACAATGACACTGCAGTTTGTGATTGTGTTGTTCCCCCAATCTTACAAGTGCTTGTCGGAAGTTTACATACACCTTAGCCAAATACATTTCAACTTAGTTTTTCACAATTCCTGACATTCAATCCAAGTAAAAATTCCCTGTCTTAGGTTAGGTAGGATCACCACTTTATTTTAAGAATGTGAAATGTCAGAATAATAGTAGAGATAATGATGTATTTCAGCTTTTATTTATTTTATCACATTCCCAGTGGGTCAGAAGTTTACATACACTCAATTAGTATTTGGTAGCAATGCCTTTAAATTGTTTAACTTGGGTCAAACATTTCTGGTAGCCTTTCACAAGCTTCCCACAATAAGTTGGATGAATTTTTGGCACATTCCTCCTGACAGAGCTGGTGTAACTGAGTCAGGTTTGTAGCCCTCCTTGCTCGCACACACCGTTTCAGTTCTGGCCACAAATGTTCTATGGGATTGAGGTCAGGGCTTTGTGATGGCCACTCCAATACCTTGACTTTGTTGTCCTTAAGCCATTTTGCCACAACTTTGGTAGTATGCTTGGGGTCATTGTCCATTTGGAAGACCCATTTGCGACCAAGCTTTAACTTCCTGACTGATGTCTTGAGATGTTGCTTCAATATAGCCACACAATTTTCCTTCCTCATGATGCCATCTATTTTGTGAAGTGCACCAGTTCCTCTTGCAGCAAAGCACCCCCACAACATGATGCTGCCACCTCCGTGCTTCACGGTTGGGATGGTGTTCTTCAGCTTGCAAGCCTCCCCCTTTTTCCTCCAAACATAACGATGGTCATTATGGCCAAATAGTTCTGTTTTTGTTTCATCAGACCAGAAGACATTTCTCCAAAAAGTACCATCTTTGTCCCCATGTGCAGTTGCAAACCGTAGTCTGGATTTTTTATGGCGGTTTTGGAGCAGGGGCTTCTTCCTTGCTGAGCAGCCTTTCAGGTTAAGTCGATATAGGACTCGTTTTACTGTGGATATAGATACTTGTACCTGTTTCCTCCACCATCTTCACAAGGTCCTTTACTGTTGTTCTGGGCTTGATTTGCACTTTTCGCACCAAAGTACGTTCATCTCTAGGAGACAGAATGCATCTCCTTCCTGAGCGGTATGGCGGCTGCGTGGTCCCATGGTGTTTATACTTGCGCACTATTGTTTGTACAGATGAACGTGACACCTTCAGGTGTTTGGAAATTGCTCCCATGGATGAACCAAACTTGTGGAGGTCTACAATTTTTGGCTGATTTGGCTGATTTCTGTTGATTCTCCCATGATGTCATGATGTCAAAGAGGCACTGAGTTTCAAAGTAGGCCTTGAAATACATCCACAGGTACCCCTCCAATTGACTCAAATGATGTCAAGTAGCCTATCAGAAGCTTCTAAAGCCATGCCATCATTTTCTGGAATTTTCCAAGCTGTTTAAAGGCACAGTCAACTTAGTGTATGTAAACTTCTGACCCACTGGAATTGTGATACAGTGAATTATAAGTGAAATAATCTGTCTGTAAACAATTGTTGGGAAAATTACTTGTGTCATGCACAAAGTAGATGTCCTAACCGACTTGCCAAAACTATAGTTTGTTAACAAGAAATTTGTGGAGTGGTTGAAAAACGAGCTTTAATGACTGCAACTGTATATTGTGAAAGGTAAATAGTCAACCAGTGGTTTAGATGGGACCTGAAATAACCTCCATAGTGGTATTTTATGTCTTCCTGAAGCAGACCAGATCGTGTGACATTTTTGTATGAGGAACCTTCAAGAGACAGTGATGGCATACTGCACTATGTGTTCAGTGAATAAGGTAGATAACAATATAGACTGTGCAATGAAAAACTGAGTAGAAACATCACCACTAAAACCACTCATAATTCGATAAGTGAGTTTTGTATTTTCCCTGTAACACTCATATCCTATTCTCATTTCCTAACAATCATTGTTTAGAGTGGTTAGAATAGAGGTGTGATTGTGTTATATTGTACAGAGAAAAAGTCAATTCAAACATAATTATACACTCCCACCATCCCTATCCCATCCCACCCCCCAAACCCCAACACAGCCCTAAGGTGTTAAAAAGCTCCTATGTGTGACTAGCTAGACTAGGAAACAATTTATGGAATAACTGCATTACCTCTGTTATTCACATTTTTCACAACAACATTCAACTGAGTCTACCTTCCACATTAGCATGCAATCCTTCCATAGTCACTGCAGGTACCAGCAGAGTAGAGTTTTCATACATTTACCAGGGGATATGTGGATACGGGGACATGAGATTATAAAATTCATTTGGCTAGCTGCAATGTCATGATAAGTCTTACCATGCATACAATCACACTGCATTTGCCTGTCTCCCCCTGCAACCTCTCTGCCACTTTGACATCATAACTGACCATAACCTGTGCAGGGAAAACGGATTAACCTGGAACCTGTGCGTTTATCAATAACTACAAAATGGAACGGGTATTTACCGTATAAATGCCCCCAGCACAGTTACCAATCAAAACAAATTACTATTTCAATTGAATTACTATTTAACAATCTCATTGTGACTGGCTAAACTAGTTTGTGGTATGTGGTTATAGCGCACCTCCAGTGTGTTCCTCCACTGTTTTCCGCTTGGCTCTGTGGCTGTTGTAGTTTAGTCTCATCTCCTGGCCGTAGTCGGGCAGGGTCTCTCGGGATGTGTAGGATTTGCAAAGGTTCCTGCCGTCCTCGCTTTCGTCTGAGGAGCTGGTGTAGGCGAGCTCCATCTCATTCCGGGCCTTGGACAACGACTGGTAAGGCTTACAATCCATCTGCTCCATGCCTGGCAACACTGAACCAAGCTCATTCAGTCATTGGATCCAAAATGCAAGACCAATCTGGAGGAAGTGGAGACAGAATAAAGACTTAGAACAATGAATTTACCTCACACATTGCTAATGTCGTGTCCCAGTACTGTGCGAAAAATATATAAATCAAGTAAAAAGTAATTATTTGGATATTAGTGTCTTTAATCAGCGTGTCCTTGTTCTAAGGGGTTGCTGCTGGGTGGTGGTGTTAGAAGATTGAGCTGCTTTATAGACACAGGGGAGGAGGAGCCCTTATAGGAACAGATTGAGAGATAACTTTAATTTACAGCAGAATCTGATGGACTGCTATGAACCACAATGACAGAAATCATGTGGCGAACAATGTATTTTATCCCCAGAGCTACAGAGGCAGTTATTTTTTTATTTACCATTAGCATTACTCAGTAGTAATATAACAGTAGCACAATGATGAATACTGTTATTTTGCATCTGTGTCCTAGTATAAGGCTGCAGTTCATCACAGTCTAGTAGTGTTTTGCTGTGTAGCATAAAGCACACTATAACCTTGATATGAACCCGTCTGTTCTGCCCTGAGCTCTGCTTGGGCTGACCTTTCTATCATTGCCGCCTGACAGCCACTAAACCTTGGCCATGGCCTTGACCCAAACACTCGACCCTGTAGCAGAGAGGATTGCCTTCACACCCCACTGTCCTTCTATACTTTGGGAACGGAGGGGGGAAAACTCCCCATAATACAAACTTCAGCAAGAAATCAGAAGAGACTACTGACAATGTTTGCCCTCTGACATTTGTAATCTTTAACAGCATTCAAGACAAATATGACAATCAAATGCTCATTAGGCTGTGCCATCTTTGTCCGGCTTGTGGTAATAGGTTATTAATAGCAAGCTCAGTACATATCTTGCTTGACTAATTGGCAGTTGAAGGCATTTTTATGGGCCATTTGTATTCTGTGCTGCAGCCAGCCCCCTGGCTGGACGAGGCTGTTCTGTGCGTGTAAAGGTAATTACTCAGGGTAGGTGTGGCTGTAAAATGATGAGTGGGGAGTCAACACCACTAGTTGAAACAAGGCTGTTTTTGGTGAGGTTACTGTATAAACTCTGGGGCAGGGAGCCTAGGTAAGGCACCTATTTTAGCATACACAGTCCACACTGTCTACAAGAGGTGCTCTCAGTACTCCTTTTGATGCAAAAACATTGGAGTAGCTAGCTCATGAATATACAGTAGTAGTTCCTTTTTGTAGATTTTTGTACCCTTTTAACATACTTTAAATGTGTGTAATGTTGTGAAATTGTTAGATACTACTTGTTAGATATTACTGCACTTTTGGAGCTAGAAACACAAGCATTTCACTACACGCGCAATAACATCTGCTAAATGTGTATGTGACCAATAAAATTATATTTTATTTTATTTGACATGTAGGTAGGTATATGGGATTTGTGCCTGAGAGCTATTGTCACATGGACATTTCCCTAACTATGCTATCACTAGTTCCTTTAAACAGTATGTATAAACAGCAGAATCTTGTTACATACACAACCTTTAATTGTTGTTGAAATTGTTTAATTTCTTTGTTGCAATCGCCAACATGTTCTACTCACCATTGCTGTGTTGACCTGGCTCCAAGGGGAGCACGCCCAGGTCAGTTCAGGGCTTTATGCTCCGTTCATTACAAGTGGGGAACTCAGGTAGTACTACTTGTAAACTGGGAGCAACACGTTTTCCCCCAGTGGTATGCTGGTATTAACGAATTTACTAAATGTCCAGTCTTCTACCAGTTCTACCACCAGTCTTCTACCAGTTCTACCACCAGTCTTCTACCAGTTCTACCACCAGTCTTCTACCAGTTCTACCACCAGTCTTCTACCAGTTCTACCACCAGTCTTCTACCAGTTCTACCACCAGTCTTCTACCAGTTCTACCACCAGTCTTCTACCAGTTCTACCACCAGTCTTCTACCAGTTCTACCACCAGTCTTCTACCAGTTCTACCACCAGTCTTCTACCAGTTCTACCACCAGTCTTCTACCAGTTCTACCACCAGTCTTCTACCAGTTCTACCTCCAGTCTTCTACTACTAACTTAATAAGCCTACTGTACCACCAATATTTTAACCTGATCCTCTGACTCCGGCTCCACACAAACTAATTAGGCTAGCAGGTTCTCTATCATGAGGTTATTGTGCACACACTGTCTTACAAGAGGTACTCTCATGTACCACTTCCTCTGTTGCAAAAACTAATCGAATTACCACTTCCTCTGATGCAAAAACTAATGAATAGTGGCTACCGCATGCAATAATTTATTTGTGTACCTTCTTAACGTTGATATGTATTTGTTTAAACGTATAAAAATATTTAGGGGATAGAGTAATACACTGTAGCTACAACCAACATGTGTTGAATATGCAGCTAGAAAATCCCAAGAACAGCTTCATAGTGAGATTGACAGTGTTCTCAATATGATCAATAACACAAACATCTTACATCTCAGAGTTAAATGTATTAAAATGACTCTTAGTGAACCAGGGACAATAATAGCCAGTGAAAAGTTCATAAGGCACAACAAATCCAATCAATAAGGTTGATATTCATAACTTATTTTCCACATTCAAAAACTAATATTACTCTGTAAATGTCATTAACGTAATAAAATAGGAAGAAATAGAATATATACATTTCCCCATCTCTAAAAGGGCACATGCATAATGTAGCACTGGGAAAATGTAACATTTTATCTTTCCTCTGAGCAAGTTGCAATTTAACTACGCAGTCCTAAAATAACCTTGTGTTAATATTATACAACCCTTCCATTTTATGAATGTTAATCATGTTCCATTTGGGATACGATCAGTCTTATTTCTGTTACAGTAAATATCATTTTCCTCCTAAAGCTCCAAAATGATATTGGGTTATAGTTGCACCATAAATGCAAACTACAGTATACCATTTGTCTGCTTGGTTAAAACGGCTTAGTTCTACCACTCTGGTGCTTAGCAAAATATGTTTTGAATGCAGAGGTTTAATGGGAGCACATTGGGGCTAAGGCAGTGTCTTCTGATGAGCACCAAGTAGCTTTTAATGAGATGATTACGGTGTTTGTAAATAAACTGCCAAGTGGACACACAAATCATTTAGAGTAACACCAGCCAGCACAACACACGGTAATTTGCTCGTAATCCATGGGCTTTAACAGGATGAATGTTGCTGTACATCTTTTCGTGGTCCATGACCTTAGCAACGGCGACCCGTCATTCAGGACAGGGAGGGGCAGAGCCCCCTGTTTTGAGCACCACACTTTTAGGTAAAAAACGTATATAATAAAAAATATAAAAAACATGTTTTTTTGGGGGGGGGGGCTTGCTTGTTGTGCTTGGTATTTTGGCATTAATACGTGTCACATATCAGTTTGTAAACAATGTAACCAAAAAAATTGTAATTGAGTTAATAAAGCTGCATACAAATATGGTCTCTTTTTTGCTTTATTGAGTAAGGCAGCTCCAAAATGCAGGTGTTTCAGCCTAGCTCAGTGCTTGCTGTGGTAGTGGGGATAGCCAGCAAAAAATACAAAGCATTGAGCCAGACTGGCTAAGTTTTCTGTCATGATTGAATCAGTTTTCTGTCACTCATGGGACAGTACGTCATCCCCAATTCTAAGGTTAGAGCTCGAAAGTTTTTGCCCCTTGGGTTCTGCTATAGAGTTATATTAGAAGTGCCCATCCAAGAAGGCTCAAGATCATTGGCCACAGATAGAATGACATCAAATAACGTTATATCTACAGTAGCTTTGATTGGACTTTAAAAGTCTTAGCTAGCAGACATCATCAGTTGTCATCAAGTCAACATTCTACTGGCAAATCCTTTTTAATCCTTGTCATATGAAGAGAAATAATGAAGAGAAATGATAGATATAACGTATCGGTGCTCATCGGCCCTTGTACATAAAGATTACACAATAATTCGACAATGAGTTGTTTACTAACGTTAGCCTGCTATTCAATGGAGTGGCTGTGTTTTTTTACAAACAAAGGACCGCTGCGCCTCCTTCAGAAGGTGAGTCCAAAAATGTCTTGTATGCTGCTGCATAAATGATGTAATATGCAAGGGAGAAATGTTTACTGTAGCTAAGAACGTAATACTAAGTGTATGTTGTGTAGTAAGCTGTTAGTAGCCCATGTGCCTCACCCTAATAATTTGGTCTATTTTCACCAACGCGGTATTGTAAACACATAACGTTAGTAGTTGTGGTGCTTGGCTTGCACGTGCAAATTTAGCACACACCACATTCTATAATAGAATTGTGTTATTTGACGTGTCAAATTGAAAGCTTATTTAATGCGTCAAATAGTGCTATATGACGTGTATCTTTTTGGATTTTTGACACGCAAAGACCCAAACGGAGTTCAATGTGCCTCACCCTAATCATTTGGTCTATTTTCACCTCTTAATTTCACCCACTGTTCTAACTTGGTGGTGCACAAATAGCCTATAACCTGTTTTAGAGAAATGTAATCATCGAATATTGTAAAAGCTTTCATTGTCTGTTTATACGCCCCCTTTATGTATCCTACGGTTCTGACGTGTGTAGGGAGTACACTGTAAGAACGGCCCATGTTCTGAATTCTGTCACTGTACATTTCAAAAGTGCTGAACAAATAGTTATATTGACTATGTCCGTCGTTGCTTGCTAATTTATGTCTTAATCGAAATTACGGATGGCCTCTTATCTGCTTGTCGTCCCCTTATGCAATAATTTTTACATCTCAATTGTCAGTTTAAGCAAGTCAGCCATATCAACTATGTTTTTTTAAAAGGCAGTAAATGAGGCTGAATGAACTGTTTCGCTGACAGAGAAGGCTCCGCTGAAAGCCAGGTGTAGCAGTGCTAAGGTGTTGGGACTGCTGTTGGCACAGCGTTATGTAGGCCCTAACAGTTTTTGGGCATCGCTTGTCACCGTTATAGTGCAATTAATGTATTGTTTAGTGTTATATCATGTAGTGGCTTTGCTGACATGCATCCTACATTTTTATTTTTGCCCCACCAAGATTTACATGCTAAAATCGCCACTGGACCTTGAAAAGCCAGTAGCATTCCGGAACACTCTTAACCTTCCAAAGCTGCATGACAAAAGAGTCTGTACAACCGTAGAAAAGAGAGAGAGGTGAATACTTTTATGAGAAAGAAAGAGGAAAATATTAGATTTCTGATTTTTTCTGTATGAAATACAATACCCTGCCTTGGTGTAGTACACTACAGTATTAAGTCCATAAATCAAAGGCTGTTTGGTCGTTTGGTGCCAGTTCGCCAAGCTCCATGATGCTGGCTGAGCCTTCCTGGGACTCGGCAGGGTAAAGTGCTTGGTGTTAATTGGGTAGCTACATGTGGGGAAAGAATATTCAGATGAACGTCCCCCGTCGAGTCTGGGAGAGTCTGGCCCATCGGCCCAGCATGGGCACACGAGCCACAAACTTCATTACAGTGCTACAGGCATGCCGCAGGCACTCCCTGCCTCCATCTCTGTCATGGAGCTCCACTTCTCTGGAGCTATTCCTCTTCCTCCTACTGAGAGATCTGTCATTGTCATTTCTCTATAGTATACATCTAGTGTTTTCTACCCGACTGTATTTTCACCCCAGCTCATTCAATCCCTCACATAAGCACTGTTCCTAGGTCAGGGTTAGTATGTACCCAAAGGGATCAGCTTAAGTGCCTCGAGCACAAAAACAGATCACTTAGACTGTGTGATGTAACTGATTCTTGTGTGAACTGAAGATGTCTTCATATTGCCTTCCGAAAGTGTTCATATCCCTTGACTTATTAAAAATGTATTAAATCATTTTTTCCTCACCTACCTACACACAAGACCCCATAATGGCAAAGTGATAACATGTTTTTAGAAATTTTTGCATATGTATTTAAAATGAAATACATAAATATCTCATGTACATAAGTATTCACACCCCTAAGTCAATACTTTTGCCAGAAATTACAGCTGTGAGCCTTTCTGGGTAAGTATCTAAGAGCTTTCCACACCTGGATTGTGCAACATTTGCCGATTTATCTTTTCATAATTCTTCCAAGCTTTGTTAAATTGGTTGTTGATCATGGCTAGACAACCATTTTCAGGTCTTGATTTTCAAGTAGATTTAAGTCTGAACTGTAACTCCGCCACATTCACTGTCTTCTTGGTAAACAACTCCAGTGTAGATTTGGCCTTGTGCTTTAGGTTATTGTCCTGCTGAAAGGTGAATTAATCTCCGTGTCTGGTGGAAAGCAGACTGAACCAGGTTTCCCTCTCGGATTTTACCTGTGCTTAGCTCCATTCCATTTATTTTTTATAGAGAAAAACTCCCAGTCCTTAACGATTGATGCAGCCACCACTTCTGCTTGAAAATATGTAGAGTGGTACTCAGTAATGTGTTGTGTTGGATTTGCCTCAAACATTTTAGCAATTTTTTTGGGCAGTATTACTTTAGTGTCTTGTTGCAAATAGGATGCATGTTTTTGAATATTTGTATTCTGTACAGGCTTCCTTCTTTTCACTCTGTCAATTTCACTCTGTCAGTTAGTATTGTGGAGTAACTACAATGTTGTTGATCCATCCTCAGTTTTCTCCTATCACAGCTATTAAACTCTGTAACTGTTTTAAAGTCCCCACTGGCCTCATGCTGAAATCCCTGAGCGGGTTCCTTCCTTTCCGGCAACGGAGTTAGGAAGGATCTTTGTTGTGACTGGGTGTTGTCACACCCTGATCTGTTTCACCTGTCTTTGTGCTTGTCTCCACCCCTTCCAGGTGTCACCCATCTTCCGCATTATCCCCAGTGTATTAATACCTGTGTTCTCTGTTTGTCTGTTGCCAGTTTTTTTTTTTTCGTCAAGCCTACCAGTGTTTTCCCCCTTGCTCCTATCTGTTTCTAGTTCCTGTTTTCTAGTTTTCCCGGTTTTGACCATTCAGCCTGCCCTGACTCTGCGCCTGCCTGCCGTTCTGTACCTTGTCACACCACACTGGATTATTGACCTCTGCCTGCCCTGACCCTGAGACTGCCTGCCGTTCTGTACCTTTTGGACTCTGATCTGGATTACCGAACTCTGCCTGCCCTTGACCTGTCGTTTTGCCTGACCTCTGTTCTAGTAATAAACTTGTGTTACTTCGACACTGTCTGCATATGGATCTTCCCTAAAACGTGATAGGTCTATTGATATACCCTCCAAAGTATAATTAATAACTTCACCATGCTCAAAGGGATATTCAATGTCGTTTTTTTTTTTTTTTTTTTACCCATCTACCAATAGGTGCCCTTTGATTCTTGAATCTTTGATTGAAATTCTCTGCTCAACTGAGGGACCGTACAGAAAAATTACCCCTGAACTTATTTAGGCTTGCCATAATAAAGGGGTTGAATACTTATTGACTCAAGACATTTCAGCTTTTCATTTTGTATTAATTTGATGGTATCGGGTATTGTGTGTAAGCCAGTGACAAAAATCTCAATTTAATAAATGTTTAATTCAGGCTATAACACAACATAATGGGGAAAAAATACTTTCTGAAGGCACAATAGCTAACGGTTCACCAAACCCACGGTTCACCAAACCCACGGTTCACCAAACCCACGGTTCGGTACGTATTGCGGTTTTTGGGGTCACAGTTCGGATCAGTTTCGGTACAGTGGGAAAATAAAATGCCATTCACAATGTGCAGCATTCATAATGTTTCTTGCATTGTCTGTTGTGATCGGATTGTTATGTTGGGCCTCTCAAGTTTCCACTCTGATGCTGCATTTGTAACCATGTGGGAGGTGGGAATTTACCAGTTGTGAAATCATAAATACCAGTTGGATGCATTCATGTGATTTGAACTCGTTGAGAAAAGCCGATTGGATAATGACCAACAAGCTGTGTCAACCATAAACTACAAGTAAAGCTATCATGCTTGCAAACAAATTACCGATTTCAAAAACTACATTAATAGATATATTTTATAAATAATGTTTTGCTGTTGCATTTAACTGCCAAAAATGCTGTTGTTACAGAGGCCATTTCCTTAGTAGGTGACGTCAGAGGTCATCATGTGGGAGAAGTGGGTGTTCAGGCTGATAGACGAGTTTCCCACTAGTAATTATCAGTTTTGAGGGCTGTTCAAGTGGATTTTTCCCAGTTGTATGTGATAAATTCCCACTTGGTTATGAACGCACCATAACACTGCCTCCTTCACTGCCAGATGTGCGTTTGTAGCACGGTACATCTCCTACTCTGGGGTAATGTGATGGGCTGTCACTGTTAAGTAAGGGCAACACAGGGTGCATTGGCCAATTCATTTGAAAACTTTGGCATTGGTTGGCTTATATAGAGATTGCTAAAATGGGCGCAAGAGGGAAGCTCGTAACGTGGCTTGAGCATTTCCACGAGGTGCTAAAACCACTACTGAAACTCCCATTTCTCAATCACCGTGAATGGGTGCATATCCGCAGGTATAAACCAAAGACTGTAAGAAATATAAACATAGCCTACCTATCGCTTTTGTAATTTCTTTCTAAATCAGATGCCAAGGTCTGCTTGACTGCAGAGGGGAGACGATGTTGTGCTGTTTCCGTCTTGCTCCGGTATACAGAGGTGACATCAGTGTAAAATTGTCAACATATTTGAGGTGTTGACAGCTTCATAGGCTATTCTCGTTGAGCGTAGCATCATACTGTTAATGTTTTATCAACACCTCTCTGTCCAACGCCGTTGTAATTTACTGGGAAGCCAACATTTTCCCAAACTGGGAATTAAAACGATGATGGAGGACCTTCCAATTCTGGTTTATTGACCACACCACTCACCAGTGGTGTAAAGTACCTTTAGTAAAAATACTTTAAAGTACTACTTAAGTCGTTTTTTGGGATATCTGTACTAGAGGTCGACCGATTATGATTTTTCAACGCCGATACCGATACAGATACAGACAATTGACAATTACAATAATACTGACTGAACACTTTTATTTTAACTTAATATAATACATAATAAAAATGTATTTAGTCTCAAATAAATAATGAAACGTTCAATTTGGTTTAAATAATGCAAAAACACAGTGTTGGAGAAGAAAGTAAAAGTACAATATGTGCCATGTAAAAAAGCTAACGTTTAAGTTCCTTGCCCAGAACATGAGAACATATGAAAGCTGGTGTTTCCTTTTAACATGTGTCTTCAATATTCCCAGTTAAGAAGATTTAGGTTGTAGTTATTATAGGAATTATAGGACTATTTCTCTCTATACCATTTGTATTTCATATACCTTTAACTATTGGATGTTCTTATAGGCACTATAGTATTGCCAGCCTAATCTCGGGAGTTGATAGGCTTGACGTCATAAACAGAGCTGTGCTTCTAGCATTGCGAAGAGCTGCTGGCAAATGCAGGAAAGTGCTGTTTGAATGAATGCTTACGAGCCTGCTGCTGCCTACCACCGCTCAGACTGCTCTATCAAATATCAAATCATAGACTTAATTATAATATAATAAACACACAGAAATAGGAGCCTTAGGTCATTAATATGATAAAATCCAGAAACTATCATTTCGAAAACAAAACGTTTATTCTTTCAGTGAAATACGGAACCGTTCCGTAGTTAATATTTCCCTAGTTAATATTGCCTGCAAACATGAATTTATTTTAACTAAATATGCAGGTTTAAAAATATATACTTGTGTATTGATTTTAAGAAAGGCATTGATGTTTATAGTTAGGTACATTGGTGCAACGACAGTGCTTTTTTTGCGAATGCGCTTGTTAAATCATCACCCGTTTGGCGAAGTAGGCTGTGATTCGATGATAAATTAACAGGCAGTAGTTAAACTAGTAATATCATCAACCATGTCTAGTTAACTAGTGATTATGTTAAGATGTATTGTTTTTTATAAGTTTAATGCTAGCTAGCAACTTACCTTGGCTCCTTGCTGCACTCGCGTAACAGGTGGTCAAGCTTGTCATGCAGTCTCCTCATGGAGTGCAATGTAATCGGCCATAATCGGCGTCCAAAAATGCCGACTATCGATTGTTATGAAAACTTAAAATCGGCCCTAATTAATCGGCCATGCTGATTAATCGGTCGACCTCTAATCTGTACTTTACTATTTATATTTTTGACTACTTTTACTTTTACTTCACTACATTCCTAAAGAAAACAATGTATTTTTTACTCCATACATTTTACCTTACACCCAAAAGTACACATTACATTTTGAATGTTTAGCAGGACAGGAAAATGGTCCAATTCACACACTTATCAAGACAACACATGGTCATTCCTACTGCCTCTGATCTGGCAGACTCACTAAACACATGGTCATCCCTACTGCCTCTGATCTGGCGGACTCACTAAACACATGGTCATCCCTACTGCCTCTGATCTGGCGGACTCACTAAACACTTGGTCATCCCTGCTGCCTCTGATCTGGCGGACTCACTAAACACATGGTCATCCCTACTGCCTCTGATCTGGCGGACTCACTAAACACGTGGTCATCCCTACTGCCTCTGATCTGGCGGACTCACTAAACACATGGTCATCCCTACTGCCTCTGATCTGGCGGACTCACTAAACACGTGGTCATCCCTACTGCCTCTGATCTGGCGGACTCACTAAACACAAATGCATCTTTTGTAAATAATGTCTGAGTGTTGGAGTGTGCCCCTGGCAGTCCGTACATTTAAAAAACAAGAACATGGTGCTGTCTGCTTTGCTTAAAATAAGTCATTGTAAATGATTCATACATCTACTTTTACTTTTGAAACATAAAGTATATTTTAGAAATTACATTTACTTTTGATACTTATATTTAGAACCAAATACTTTTTGACGTTTACACAAGTAGTAATTTACTGGGTGACTTTTACTTTTACTAAAGGAACTTCCTATTAAAGTATTTATACTTTTACTCAATTATGACAATTGAGTACTTTTCCACCACTGCCATTAGCCATCGTACAGAACTAGCTCCCGGCTGTGCCTCATAAAAGGGGAGTTTGAAATGCGCCAATTAAGATAAAAATGTTGTCTACCGCCTTTGATCACAACAGTGTTAGTAGGAAGTAAACAGTAAACCCCACAACAGTGTTAGTAGGAAGTAAACAGTAAACAGAAAACCCCACAACACTGTTAGTAGGAAGTAAAGAGTAAACCCCACAACACTGTTAGTAGGAAGTAAACAGTAAACAGTAAACCCCACAACAGTGTTAGTAGGAAGTAAACAGTAAACCCCACAACACTGTTAGTAGGAAGTAAACAGTAAACCCCACAACACTGTTAGTAGGAAGTAAAGAGTAAACCCCACAACACTGTTAGTAGGAAGTAAAGAGTAAACCCCACAACACTGTTAGTAGGAAGTTAACAGTAAACAGTAAACCCCACAACACTGTTAGTAGGAAGTAAACAGTAAACCCCACAACACTGTTAGTAGGAAGTTAACAGTAAACAGTAAACCCCACAACACTGTTAGTAGGAAGTAAAGAGTAAACCCCACAACACTGTTAGTAGGAAGTAAAGAGTAAACCCCACAACACTGTTAGTAGGAAGTTAACAGTAAACCCCACAACACTGTTAGTAGGAAGTAAACAGTAAACCCACAACACTGTTAGTAGGAAGTTAACAGTAAACAGTAAACCCCACAACACTGTTAGTAGGAAGTAAAGAGTAAACCCCACAACACTGTTAGTAGGAAGTAAAGAGTAAACCCCACAACACTGTTAGTAGGAAGTTAACAGTAAACCCCACAACACTGTTAGTAGGAAGTAAACAGTAAACCCCACAACACTGTTAGTAGGAAGTAAACAGTAAACAGTAAACCCACAACACTGTTAGTAGGAAGTTAACAGTAAACAGTAAACCCCACAACACTGTTAGTAGGAAGTAAACAGTAAACCCCACAACACTGTTAGTAGGAAGTAAGGAGTAAACCCCACAACACTGTTAGTTGGAATTAAACAGTAAACCCCACAACACTGTTAGTAGGAAGTAAAGAGTAAACCCCACAACACTGTTAGTAGGAAGTAAAGAGTAAACCCCACAACACTGTTAGTAGGAAGTAAACAGTAAACCCACAACACTGTTAGTAGGAAGTTAACAGTAAACAGTAAACCCACAACACTGTTAGTAGGAAGTTAACAGTAAACCCCACAACACTGTTAGTAGGAAGTAAAGAGTAAACCCCACAACACTGTTAGTAGGAAGTAAACAGTAAACCCACAACACTGTTAGTAGGAAGTAAAGAGTAAACCCCACAACACTGTTAGTAGGAAGTAAACAGTAAACCCCACAACACTGTTAGTAGGAAGTAAACAGTAAACCCCACAACACTGTTAGTAGGAAGTAAACAGTAAACAGTAAACCCCACAACAGTGTTAATAGGAAGTAAACAGTAAACCCCACAACACTGTTAGTAGGAAGTAAACAGTAAACCCACAACACTGTTAGTAGGAAGTAAACAGTAAACCCACAACACTGTTAGTAGGAAGTAAACAGTAAACCCCACAACACTGTTAGTAGGAAGTAAAGAGTAAACCCCACAACAGTGGCAGCTCAGCTGCAGTGGATAGCAGCAGTCTTACGGGGTCCTGACCATTTCTGCTATTTTGTGTTTTTTCCCCTGATCTAAATTTTTTTGTACATAATGTTTTCACCATCATTTCCTATGACCGAAAACAGCTTCTGGCCATCAGAACAGCGATGGATTAGCATTTCTACTTCAACGAGTCGGCAGCTCTGGACATTCTGCTTACTCCGGACAAGGCCCTAATCCTAGGTACTGGCAGAATGATTGCATGATTATTTGCATCAATCCAGTGGCCATTTGTTTTGCAAACTCTGCAATCACATGAACGCTACAGAAACATCACTGACCAATCAATGGTCTCTTGCTGGAGGGCACTTACACATTTCTTCTATTTTCCAAGAGTGGTCTCCTGATGTGGTTTAATCATTGTTGTGGACTTCAGAAAAACTAAGAAATTGGATGTTCTATCAAAAAAGTGGGATTTTGAGAGCAAACTGTCCCAAAAAACAAGGGAAAACTAAATTGAATCAGGCAAAAAATAAAACCGATTTTATAGAGACCTACAAATGGCGACCTGGACTACCTGCAAAAACTCTATGCAAACACACTACCCACACACTTACACATACGGACACTGACACCCCAACACACACACACACACATACACTACATTCGCCCACACACACACATAACACACGCACACATGCATACTGACGCCACACACTCACACCACATGCGCTGCTGCTACTGTCTATTATCTATCCTGTTGCCTATCCCTTTACCCCTACCTATATGTACATAGCTACCTCAATTACCTCGTACCCCTGCACATTGACTCGGTACTGGTACTCCCTGTATATAGCCATGTTATTACCTCAAACCCCTGCACACTGACTTGGTACTGGTACTCCCTGTATATAGCCATGTTATTACCTCGTACCCCTGTACATTGACTAGGTACTGGTACTCCCTGTATATAGCCATGTTATTACCTCGTACCCCAGCACACTGACTTGGTACTGGTACTCCCTGTATATAGCCATGTTATTTTTACTCATTATTGTTATTCACTGTCTATTTATTCCTCATGTCACTATTATTATATAAACTCAGAAAAAAAAGAAACGTCCTCTCACTGTCAACTGCTTTTATTTTCAGCAAACTTAACATGTGTAAATATTTGTATGAACATAACAAGATTCAACAACTGAGACATAAACTGAACAAGTTCCACAGAAATGTGACTAACAGAAATGGAATAATGTGTCCCTGAACAAAGGGGGGGTCAAAATCAAAAGTAACAGTCAGTATCTGGTGTGGCCACCAGCTGCATTAAGTACTAAAGTGCATCTCCTCCTCATGGACCACCAGATTTGCCAGTTCTTGCTGTGAGATGTTACCCCACTCTTCCACCAAGGCACCTACAAGTTCCCAGACATTTCTTGGGGGAATGGCCCTAGCCCTCACCCTCCGATCCAACAGGTCCCAGACGTGCTCAATGGGATTGAGATCCGGGCTCTTCGCTGGCCATGGCTGAACACTGACATTCCTGTCTTGCAGGAAATCACGCACAGAACGAGCAGTATGGCTGGTGGCACTGTCATGCTGGAGCGTCATGTCAGGATGAGCCTGCAGGAAGGGTACCACATGAGGGAGGAGGATGTCTTCCCTGTAATGCACAGCGTTGAGATTGCCTGCAATGACAACAAGCTCAGTCCGATGATGCTGTGACACACCGCCCCAGACCATGACGGACCCTCCACCTCCAAATCGATCCCGCTCTAGAATACAGGCCTCGGTGTGACGCTCATTCCTTTGACGATAAACGTGAATCTGACCATCACCCCTGGTGAGACAGGCTCGTCAGTGAAGAGCCCTTTTTGCCTGTCCTGTCTGGTCCAGCAACGGTGGGTTTGTGCCCATAGGCGACGTTGTTGCCGGTGATGTTTGGTGAGGACCTGCCTTACAACAGGCCTACAAGCCCTCCGTCCAGCCTCTCTCAGCCTATTGCGGACAGTCTGAGCACTGATGGAGGGATTGTGTATTCCTGGTGTATCCCTGTACCTGTCCCGCAGGTGTGATGTTCGGATGTACCGATCCTGTGCAGGTGTTGTTACACGTGGTCTGCCACTGTCTCCCTGTAGCGCTGTCTTAGGCGTCTCACAGTACGGACATTGCAATTTATTGCCCTGGCCACATCTGCAGTCCTCATGCCTCCTTGCAGCATGCCTAAGGCACGTTCACGCAGATGAGCAGGGACCCTGGGCGTCTTTCTTTTGGTGTTTTTCAGAGTCAGTAGAAAGGTCTCTTTAGTGTCCTAAGTTTTCATAACTGTGAACTTAATTGCCTACCGTCTGTAAGCTGTCAGTGTCTTAACGACCGTTCCACAGGTGCATGTTCATTCATTGTTTATGGTTCATTGAACAAGCATGGGAAACAGTGTTAAAACCTTTTACAATGAAGATCTGTGAAGTTACAAGGATTTTTACGAACTTTCTTTGAAATACAGGATGCTGAAAACTTGCTGAGTTTATATGTACAAAAATGTACATATCAAAAGGGGTGCATCATAAGGTTTTTGATATTAACATTTTACTTCCAAGTTTGTGTAGCACAATAAAATACATTAAAAAACAGTTATTTTTTTATCTTTATAGGATGGTCAAATATCCTCCCATTGCCTGCTGCTATCTGTCATACTGCAAGGTAATGTTCCAAGATCATTGATTTTCTCCCCCAGCTCAGTGATGAGAGGAAAATCAGCAGAGTAATATCATTATTCAAAATGTACCTCCAGCAGGTGACAGACAGGCCCAGAATTAACTACAGACCTTATGGCTAGCTACCTCCATTCCACTTTACATGGCCCACATAGACACACTCTTCTGGGGAAGCACTAGCTACCATGGTCCACCCCATCCATCCACCGCCCCAAGCCAGTGACACTTAGTGACAGCGGACTGTAAAAAGTAACTTAAAAAGCAATGCTTTCCATTTAAAAGATTACTCATAGAAGACTGACAAATTTACCCCAAAAATGGTCTTCCACTGTGCATCTGTGTTACTGGCAGTAATCCCACTAAAATGTAAACCGTTTAAATTATTCATAGATATTTATTTATGAAATGTCATATCCTGTACCTTTCATGGAGTCATATGACAACTGAAAACACTTACTGTAATAGTGGGCCTTGGTAAGACTAGCTGATCACACACAGAAAACAAAAGGAGAGCTCTGACTGAAATGGCAATGAGGTTCAGGCTAAACTCTCTTCCCCTGTGCCTCTAAATAGAAATGACTGATTTAATGACTAAAACACATTCATAGAGCTTGGCATTGACCACAGAGAATGATCCTGACTAATGAGATCATCTACAGTATACCAGGGGTCTTCAACCTTTTCTTGCCCAAGGACCCCCTCCCAGGCAAACCGGTGATCCAGAGACCCCATCATAAGTCATCAAAAATAATGCTTCACATGTCTTGTCTTATCATCAGGTGAATGATATTGGCAAGGTGAAGTAATCAACATTTTAAAATGAATAGATTTGGCAGATAGTTTTTCATTATTTTGACCTTCCCACGTTATAATTGGAAGAGGAAGTGTAAACTCTAACATAGCCTATTAGCTAGAAACTCCAAAACACATTTTTGCTGAGAGCAGCAGTTTAGCTGGTTAAAGGCCAAGTGCAGTCAAAAATGTGATTTCATGTGTTTTATATGTTTCCACACTATGAGTTTGGAACAAAACTGTGAAATTGTGAAAATGGTGATAATGCCCTTTTAGTGTAAGAGTTGTTTGAAAAGACCACCTGAAATTTCAGCCTCTTTTGGTGGGATGGAGTTTTGGCCTTCCATGGTGACATCACCATGCGGTAAATTAGCGAATAGACCAATAAGAAAGAAAGTTACAGACCTCTCTGCCAATAACAGCTAATGTTCCAGTTTCCCCTCCCCACTCAGACCACTCCCAGACAGGCCAAGCTAAATTCTTTTTTGAAAAATGTCTCTTTGCTAAGAAGCTATTTGTTCTTCTTTTTACCATTTTAATTGAAAACAATCACAGTAAGGTACTTAATTGTTACCCAGAAATTATTTGATATTGAGATAAAAACGGCTGCATTGGACCTTTAAACGAAGGTTAGCCATGTGTTGGCAAAAATGTATGTCCATGTCAAGAAAGCTTACCAGTAGCCAGCGACACTTGCCACACTGCCTATTTGCGGGTGTTTTTTTTAAGCCTATTTCAGATACTCCAGTGAGTGTAATTTGTTCAATATTAGGAGTTGAGAAATATAGTTCACATCATTAGAAATAAGATAGTCTCTTCTTTTATACTGTTGATTCCAGCAATATTCATAAAATACAATAGAAAATGCTATATATATTTCCACGGACCCCCTGCAATACCCCCAATTGAATAACCCGGATCTATACCTCTTGACCTCCCCAAGGGAAAACAAATGCATATGCTGCATATTGTTTAGATGACAAAGCCACTACTACAACAATGAATATCCTTATGCTCCCTTTCGTAAGCCTTGGTACAGTTCAGAAAGACAAGCCATAGACAATAATGGTTCTTAAATGTTCTCAACTGTAAGAATAGGCTAAAACGCATTTTGAAACCTCTGCAAACAACTGAAAATTGGCTTCCTCTCCTACTCATACCGTACTGGTAAACAACATGTATAACAACTCAGACCAGACCATCACTCTGTTGTTGGGGTGATGGCCAAACACAACCCCTCATCTCAGACTTCTAGGTTTAGTACTCAGATATACAACAATGCCTTACAGGGAGAAAAATAATATTATTACCTGCATGTTACGCTGTCCTCCTAAAACTGCATATAACACAAATTCTGTTTGTGAAATCAAAGTTCTTATAGCATGCTTATGTTAAGGACGGAGGGAGCATGACTTTAAAAATGGCAGACATTTGACTCAAAATTACTCACTCTGCTCTTCGAGTGTTAATTCATAGATGAAACTGGAAAGCCAGCCATCTGAGGAGCAGATATTCTGGGCATGCTTTGGGCAGTTCCAAACATCCATTAAAAGGATCACACTACAGGAAAAACATGATGGCAGAGAAAATCCCCTGGCAATAACACAAACACACACTCACTCACTCACTCACACACACACACACACACACACACACACACACACACACACACACACACACACACACACACACACACACACACACACACACACACACACACAGAGAGAGAGAGAGAGAGAGAGTGAAGCAGTAAATACCAGTAAACATAAAAGCCAAGCTCAGGGTCAACTAAGAATACCTCTTTGCTCTTGGCAATTTTCCATTGTGCTGAAGAGCAAGTGCCTCAAAATCTATCTTTTTAACTTGCAACAAGCAGTAGAATTTGTATGTGATATCATGCAAAGGATATGACAGCCGGGCCAGAGAGCAAAACACAGCCTCAGGGAATGAGGAGAGGAAATGTAACTACCTGTATTTTGCTTTCCGTGCTCGCTGGTACTCCAATTTTTAACAAATCTGGCATAATGTGTCACATTTTGGGACTTTCAATTAATTAGGGCCTTAAAAAATCCGCAATTCAGATAACGTGGACGGAATCACAGAATACAGACATTGAATTCAACAATTCAAAAAATGCTTTAACTAGTAGAAAATCAACTAAATGTATTGAACGTATTAGAAAATGAATTAATTTGCCCAAGATTATCATAAGACATGTACAAAATGCATCAGTGATTCATATTTTCCTTCAAATTTTTTAAGTGGCAATGGCACAGGAATGCCCCTGTCTGTGCGTGTTTATTTACCACTTTGTGTAGCCGTTACCAATGACAACCGTCTTCTGGTAGATGGAAAGGCTTTCCCAAAAACCTTCTCAATTAAATCTTCACTAAAAAGTAGTCTATTCCTACCTGACAGAATGACATCGTGATTATTTGCATTAATCCAGTGGCAATTTGTTTAGCAAACTCTGCAATCTCATGTGCGCGATAAAAACACTACTAACCAAACAAGTCTCTGGCTGGTGCACACTTGAATTAGTATCTACACTCAAAAATGAAAATATCTTAGATCTTTCCCAGACCTCAAATGTGATGTGGTTTAAGCATTGTTGTGGACTACAATTTAGTTGTTTTTCTATTATTTGAAAAAACAAATCGGAATAACGCAAATAATAAAAACTGATTTTATAGGGCCCTAAATAATGCACCACATTGTCTAGGTCTGAAACAAATACTCACGTATTTATTCATCAATTGTTCTCTGCTTCAAAACAGTTGCAAGTATTTCCTTAGGCATTGTGTATTTCCTAAGGCCCAGACTAATGCCAACTACTCTAAGCATGCTTCACCAAGATGCTGCTTGGGAGCTATCTATTTCTCCAATTGGTTCACTATTTTGCATTTCAGAATCAAAGTGATGAAATAAACAGCTGTGGTTTCAGTTTTCTAATAAATACTCTAATTGGAACTATAAGGGAAAACCATAACATCACACACTACATTGGGAACATTACACACTCTACACTCTTAGAAAAAAGGGTTCCAAAAGGGTCCTGTGGCTGTCCCCATAGGATAACCCTTTTTGGTTCCAGGTAAAACTCTTTTGGGTTCCATGTAGAACCCTTTCCACAGAGGGTTCTACATGGAACCCAAAAGGGTTCTACCTGGGGTTCTTCAAAGGCTTCTCCTATGGGGACAGCCGATTTACCTTTTTGGTTCTAGATATGACTTTTTTTTCTAAGAGTGTACAGAGGCTGTGTTATTTACAAACTAATGTTGTGATTCCTCTCTTTCCTGACTGTTCTTCACAATACTCTCCCTTTGGTTTTCCAGGCCAAGTTGTGTAGATCTGCTCATTCTTGTCCATCTGCACCAAGCCCATTTGGTGGCTTGATGTTTCTCTTTGACATGAGACCTGAAAACCTGCCCTTCACTAAAAATGAAAATGCTAATGTTTTTAATAGACAGCCTCAGGTTGGATCAGTTCACTAAGATGCAGTCTGTGGTGATTTATCTGCACTGAAATAAATACATTTTACAGCATGTTTTTTTTTTTACCATATGATGCTTGTTTTTGCATGTTAAAGTAGTGAGGTTAAATCATTATTTTTCGAAGCCTTTAATTATCAATGCAGAAATTACACATGTTGTTTTCCTCAACTGCACATTCTTATTTTTTGTTGTTGAGTTACAGCCTACATTTAAAATGGATTCAATTGAGAGTCTTTGTCACTGGCCTACACACAATACCCCATAATGTCAAAGTGGAAACATGTTATTTTTTGTCTGTGTGCAATAATAGTGTTTAACATGATTTTGGAATGACTAACTCATCTCTGTACCCCACACATCAAACCAAATCAAACTGTATTTACCACATACGCCAAATACAACAAATGTAGACTTTACCATGAAATGCTTACTTACAAGCTCTTAACAAGCTCTTAACCAACAGTGCAGTTCAAGAAGAAAATATTTACCATGTAGGCTAAAATAAAAAGCAATAATAAAAAGTAACACAATAAGAATAACAATAATGAGGAGCAGCAACATTATGTAAAAAATAAGTTAAAAAATAACTAAAAAAAAATACAAAATTGCACAATTGGTTGGGAGAATGTAAAACGTCAGCCATGTTCTTTGGCCCCATCTTCTACAGTACACATACAGTACACATACAACATCTGTAAGGTCCCTCAGTCGAGCAGTGAATTTAAAACAGAAATTCAACCACAAAGACAAAGGAGGATTTCTAATGCCTTGCAAAGAAGGGCACCTATTGGTACATTGGCAAAAAAATAAAAATAGACATTGAATATCCCTTTGACCATGGTGAAGTTATTCATTACACCCAGTCACTACAAAGATACAGGCAACCTTCTTAACGCAGTTGCCGGAGAGGAAGGAAACTGCTCAGGGATTTCACCATGAGGCCAATGGTGACTTTCAAACAATTACAGAATTGAATGGCTGTGATAGGAGAAAACTGAAGATGGATCAACAACATTGTAGTTACTCCACAATACTAACCTAACTGACAGAGTGAATAGAAGGAAGCCTGTACAAAATAAAACATATTCCAAAACATGCATTCTGTTTGCAATAAGGCACTAAAGTAATACTGGAAAAATGTGAATACAAAGTATTGTTTGGGGCAAATCCAATACAACACATTACCGAGTACCACTCTCCATATATTCAAGCATTGTGGTGACTGCATCATGTTATTGGTATGCTTGTTATCATTAAGGACAGGGGAGTTATTCAGGATAAAAAAGAAACGGAATGGAGCTAAGCACAGGCAAAATCATAGAGGAAAACCTGGTTAAGTCTGCTTTCCACCAG
Source organism: Salvelinus fontinalis (assembly GCF_029448725.1). Classification (NCBI taxonomy): domain Eukaryota; kingdom Metazoa; phylum Chordata; class Actinopteri; order Salmoniformes; family Salmonidae; genus Salvelinus; species Salvelinus fontinalis. The sequence goes on from NC_074677.1 coordinate 36,996,199, forward strand.
ACACTGAGATTAATTCACCTTTCAGCAGGACAATAATCTAAAACAGAAAGACATGTTGGATTATTCATTATGAAGCAAATCTGTTCTGTTCACATATCTCCAAAAGCAGGACTGTCAAATACCTTCACATTTACTGTCAGTGTTTTTGACTTACAATAGACACCCTTCCATAGATCAGGGTTTACCAAACTCGGTCACATGCCGAGCTTGGGTGCACATTTAGTTTTTTTCCCTAGCACTACACAGCTGATTCAAATAATCAACTCATCATCAAGCTTATTTGAATCAACTGATTATTTGAATCAGCTGTGTAATGCTAGGGCAAAAAACTAAATGTGCACCCAGGGGGGCCCCGGGACCGAGTTTGGGAAACCCTGCTTTACGTAACAGCACCAGCAATATCACTGCCTCCCCAAGAATATTAGTAGCAAACCTACAGCTCCATGACTGCAGAGTTCTGCCTTCTAAAAAAAACAATTACTACTCACTGACTGTGTTCCAAAGAGGGAATCCTTACCTTGTTAGCCGGGATGATCAAAGTTTTTTCCAATGATTTTGGACACACTGTAAAGAACCTACAGGCTACCAAATTATTACCATAATTCCATGTCTTTAATCTTCTCTTAACTGTGCACATCAAAGTAGTTTTCCGCATCAGCCTCTAGTGAAGTGCCACCATGACCAGGGGCAATATGACAGATTCTCTCAAACGGTCTCTGTTGTTTAACTATTTATTTGTATGTTTTTCTACAGAACCAAAATAACATGGTCTGTCAATTGGGCATATACAATAATCAATTATGATTAAAGAGTATTACCAGCCTCATTGGTGACCGCACCAAGCACAATTATATAAACCCTGCCAGGAACATCTAAAAACACACCATACTGTGCACTGGAGGTATGCACCTGTTGAAAAACACATTCAAATTCACATTGGTGCTTTTGAAATTACTGAACATAAACCTAGGAGATGCTACAAATCAAAAATCAAATCAAATCAATTTGTATTTGTCACATGTTAATGCGAGTGTAGCGAAATTCTTGTGCTTCTAGTTCCGACAATGCAGTAATAACCAACGAGTAATATAACCTAACAATCCCACAACTACTACCTTATACACACAAGTGTAAAGGGATAAAGAATATGTACATAAAAATATATGAATGAGTGATGTACAGAACGGTATAGGCAAGATGCAGTAGATGGTATCGAGTACAGTATATACATATGAGATGAGTAATGTAGGGTATGTAAACATAAAAGTGCATAGTTTAAAGTGGCTAGTGATACATGTATTACATAAAGATGGCAAGATGCAGTAGATGATATAGAGTACACTATATACATATACATTATATTAAGTGGCATTGTTTAAAGTGGCTAGTGATACATTTTTGATCAATTTCCATCAATTCGCATTATTAAAGTGAGCTGGAGTTGAGTCAGTATGTTGGCAGCAGCCACTCGATGTTAGTGGTGGCTATTTAACAGTTTGATGGCCTTGAAATAAAAGCTGTTTTTCAGTCTCTCGGTCCCTGCTTTGATGCACCTGTACTGACCTCGCCTTCTGGATGATAGCGGGGTGAACAGGCAGTGGCTCGGGTGGTTGTTGTCCTTGATGATATTTATGGCCTTCCTGTGACATCGGGTGGTGTAGGTGTCCTGGAGGGCAGGTAGTTTGGGGGGCCACCATTGTTTGCGGACGACACTACAGTGGTAGGCTTGATTACCAACAACGACGAGACGGCCTACAGGGAGGAGGTGAGGGCCCTCGGAGTGTGGTGTAAGGAAAATAACCTCACACTCAGCGTCAACAAAACAAAGGAGATGATTGTGGACTTCAGGAAACAGCAGAGGGAGCACCCCCCTATCCACATCGACGGGACAGTAGTGGAGAGGGTAGTAAGTTTTAAGTTCCTTGGCGTGCACATCACGGACAAACTGAATTGGTCCACCCACACAGACAGCGTTGTGAAGAAGGCGCAGCAGCGGCTTAAGAAATTCGGCTTGTCACCAAAAGCACTCACAAACTTAAAAACAGTTTTTTTGAAATGTTAGCTAATTTATAAAATAAAATAAATATCTTATTTACATAAGTATTCAGACCCTTTGCTATGAGACTTGAAATTGAGCTCAGGTACATCCTGTTTCCATTGATCATCCTTGAGATGTTTCTACAACTTGATTGGAGTCCACCTGTGCTAAATTCAAATGGCATGATTTGGAGAGGCACACACCTGTCTATATAAGGTCCCACAGTTGACAGTGCATGTCAGAGCAAAAACCAAGCCATGAGGTCAAAGAAATTGTCTGTAGAGCTCCGAGACTGGTTTGTGTAGAGGCACAGATTGGGGGAAGGGTACCCAAAAATTTCTGCAGCATTGAAGGTCCCCAAGAACACAGTGGTCTCCATTATTCTTAAATGGAAGTTTGGAACCACCAAGACTCTGGTCGCCCGGCAAACTGAGCAATCGGGGGAGAAGGGCCTTGGTCAGGGAGGTGACCAAGAACCTGAAGGTCACTGAAAAAGCTGCAGAGTTCCTCTGTGGAGATGAGAGAGCCTTCCAGAAGGACAACCATCTTTGCAGCATTCCAACATCAGGCCTTTATGGTAGAGTGGCCAGACGGAAGCCACTCAGTAAAAGGCATATTACAGCCTGTTTAGAGTTTTCCAAAAGGCACTTAAACAACTCTCGGACCATGAGAAAGAAGATTCTCTGGTCTGATGAAACCAAAATGTAACTCTTTAGCCTGAATGCCAAGCGTCACGTCTGGAGGAAACCTGGCACCATCCCTACGGTGAAGCATGGTGGCGCAGCATCATGCTGTGGGGATGTTTTTTAGCGGCAGGGACTGGGAGACAGAATCGAGGGAAAGATGACCGGAGCAAGGTACAGCAAAGTACAGAGAGATCCTTGACGAAACCCTGCTCAGTACCTGGGGTGAATGTTCACCTTCCAAAAGGACAATGACCCTAAGCACACAGCCAAGACAAAGCAGGAGTGGCTTCTGGACAAGATGCAATGTCCTTGAGTGGCAAAGCCAGAGCCTTCAACCCGATCGAACATCTCTGGAGAGAACCTAAAAATATCTGTGCAACCGACGCTCCCCATCCAACCTGACAGAGTTTGAAAGGATCTGCAGAGAAGAATGGGAGAAACTCCCCAAATACAGGTGTACCCAAGAAGACTTGGGTACACTTGGGTATACTTGGGTACAAAATGTGGAAAAAGTGAAGGGGTCTGAATACTTTACGAATGCACTGTACAATAACTAGTGGATAGTGTATTTCATACACTTTAATAACATGAATTAACAACAAGTTATAACATTTTTCCTGGTAGAGGTAGTGTCCAGCCCATAGTTTCCAAAAATGTTGTCAGTGGTTAAACATACTGTATATCTACTTTATTGTATTCATACAATATATATACAAAAGTATGTAGACACCCCTTGAAATTAAAGGATTTGGCTACTTTGTAAAATTTCTGCCCTGGAAGCAACATCTGCACAAGAATAGTTCGTCGTAAGCTTCATGAAATGGGTTTCCATGGCAGAGCAGCCACACACAAGCCTAAGATCACCATGTGCAATGCCAAGTATCGGCTTGAGTGGTGTAAAGCTCCATTAGATTCTGAAGCAGTGGAAACGCGGTCTCTGGAGTCGCGAATCACGCTTCACCATCTGGCAGTCCGACGGACTAATCTGGGTTTGGTGGATGCCAGGAGAATGCTACCCGCCCCAATGCATAGTGCCAACTGTAAAGTTTGAATGAGATGAAGATTGTTTTTCATGGTTCGGGCTAGGCCACATAGTTCCAGTGAAGGGAAATCTTAAATACATCATATATCATACAATGACATTCTAGACGATTCTGTGCTTCCAACTTTGTGGCAACAGTTTGGGAAGGCCCTTTCCTGTTTCAGCATGGCAATGCCCCAGTGCACAAAGCGAGGTCCATACAGAAATGGCTTGTCGAGATCGGAGTGGAAGAACTTGAGTTGCCTGCATAGAGCCCTGACCTCTACCCTATCGAACACCTTTGGGATGAATTGGAATACCGACTGCGAGCCAGGCATAATCGCCCAACATCAGAGCCTGACCTCACTGATGCTCTTGTGGCTGAATGGAAGCAAGTCACCCTCAGCAATGTTCCAACATCTAGTGGAAAGCTTTCTCAAAAGAGTGGAGGCTGTTATAGCAGCAAGGGAGTGGGACCAACTCCATATTAATGCCCATGATTTTGGAATGAGATGATCGACGAGCAGGTGTCCACATATTTTTGGTAATGTAGTGTATGTCAATTTAACGACGATGGTCTCCATGAAGCACAGCAAAACAACACCACACCTCATTAAAATATGATTTAGAGAAAACGTCTACATGATAGAATAACTTTAGCAGGTCGTGCGCCCCACCTCCTCCTGTCTATGTCATTATGCAGATACATGACTGACACCAGGTTGGAAATAAATAACTGGTTCTGATAGTGTGGTGAGAAGTTAAAGTTAAACTTTGGGCTAAAAATGTATAATGTAAACTGTATAACTGATCAATGAACCATCATACCATGTTTGCTTAAAATAATGCATACAAAATAATGTTTAAAAAAAAATCATGCTTAAAAAATGCTTAAAAATGAATAAGATATTTGGCAACAAAAGTGCCATTTCTTAGCGATCTTTACTGCCAAATATAAATCCTCTGAAATGACATCAACAAATACTGGAAGAGTGAGCGCAGTAGACCTTGAAAAGAGGGTGCCTGAATCTGACTGTCTCCCTCTTCGCCCAGATACTAGAGCAGTGGAATCAGTTAAGGTAACCTCATCTTCGTAGGTCTAGCTACTAGCTTTCAGCTAGCTAAGTGGCTAGCTACACTGGCTAATTTAGCTAATGAACTAGCTAGATAGAAAACCTCCCGTGTCAACTAATACAGTTACTTTTTCTGGCGAGTGGGTGTAACTTATCGTCGTCATCGATGAACTACTAAAGGCACACACCATTTCTGTTTTCAAATTGAGAAAGAGGCGGAGTTTGACTGTTTTTTGTGCCCAAAGTCGACCTTTAAAATATCAAGGCAAACAGCTACAGTAGGATTTCTAGTTTGCTCAACATTTAGGCATAGCTTTTATTTGTAACTGTAGGATGGAAAAGCGCATGCACTGCAGCTTAACATTAGCTAGCTTAACTAGCTTATCCCGGTTTGATGCAGTCAAGACAGGTACTACGTAATCATATTTGATGATAAATAACCTAGCTATGACAGCTATTAGTCTACTATTGCGCAAGACGGTTTGGTTGGTTGAGGTCTCTCTTCTCTCCCTCCCTCCTCCCTGCTCCCTGTGTCACTTGCTCACAGAATAGCCACTCCCCCGCCGGCTAGAGTGGCACCTCTCACTCCCTCCTCTCACTCTTTATCAACTCCGGTTAATAAAGTAGCTTAAAAATTATTCAAGGCACACTCTTGGCATTCTCTCAACCAGCTTCATGACAAATGCTTTTCCAACAGACTTGAAGGAGTTCCCACATATGCTGAGCACTTGTTGGCTGCTTTTCTTTAACTCAATTCACCCCAAACCACCTCAATTGGGTTGAGGTCAAGTGAATGTGGAGGCCAGGTCATCTGATGCAGTACTCAATCACTCTGCTTCTTGGTCAAATAGCCCTTACACAGCCTGGGGGTGTGTTTTGGGTCATTGTCCTGTTGAAAAACAAATTATAATCCCACTAAGCGCAAACCAGATGGGATGGCGTATCACTGAAGAATGCTGTGGTTGCGTTCACCTACTCTGCGTCTCACAAAAACACGGCAGTTGGAGAAAAAAAATCTCAAATTTGAACTCATCAGACCAAAGGACAGATTTCCATTGCTCGTGCTTCTTGGCCCAAGCAAGTATCTTATTATTATTGGTGTCCTTTAGTATTGATTTCTTTGCAGCAATTCGATCATAAAGGTCTGACTCACGTAGTCTCCTCTGAACAGTTGATTTTGAGATGTGTCTGTTACTTGAACTCTGTGAAGCATTTATTTGGGCTGCAATCTGAGGTGAAGTTGACTAATGAACTTATCCTCTGCAGCTCTGGGTCTTCCTTTCCTGTGGCAGTCCTCATGAGAGCCAGTTTAATCAAATCCAATCAAATTGTATTAGTCACATGCGCCAAATACAACAGTTGTAGGTAGACCTTACAGTGAAATGCTTACTTACGAGCCCCTAACCAACAATGCAGTTTAAAAAAAACAGATAAGAATAAGAAATAAAAGTAACAAGTAATTAAAGAGCAACAGTAAAATAACAATAGTGAGACTATATACGAGGGGTACCGGTACAGAGACAATGTGTGGGGGCACGGGTTAGTTGAGGTAATATGTACATGTAGCTAGAGTTATTAAAGTGACTGCATAGATGATAACAACAGAGAGTAGCAGCGGTGTAAAATAGAGAGGGGGGGGGGTGGGCAATGCAAATAGTCAGGGTAGCCATTTGATTAGGTTTTCAGGAGTCTTATGGCTTGGGGTAGAAGCTGTTAAGAAGCCTCTTGGACCTAGACTTGGCGTTCTGGTACTGCTTGCCGTGCGGTAGAAGAGAGAACAGTCTATGACTAGGGTGGCTGGAGTCTTTGACAATTTCTAGGGTCTTCCTCTTACACCGCCTGGTATAGAGGTTCTGGATTAGAGGTCGACCGATTAATCGGAATGGACGATTAATTAGGGCCGATTTCAAGTTTTCATAACATTCGGAAATCGGTATTTTTGGACACCGATTTGGACAATTTTCTTTTTTTATTATTATTTTTTTTACACCTTTATTTAATTAGGCAAGTCAGTTAAGAACACATTCTTATTTTCAATGACGGCCTAGGAACGATGGGTTAACTGCCTTGTTCAGGGGCATTACGACATTTTTACCTTGTCAGCTCGGGGATTCAATCTTGCAACCTTATAGTTAACTAGTCCAACGCTCTAACCACCTGCTTTACATTGCACTCCACGAGGAGCCTGCCTGTTACGCGAATGCAGTAAGAAGCCAAGGTAAGTTGCTAGCTAGCATTAAACTTGTCTTATAAAAAACAATCAATCAATCAATCCATCATAATCGCTATTTAACTACACATGGTTGATTATATTACTAGTTTATCTAGCGTGTCCTGCGTTGCATATAATCGATGCGGTGCTCATTCGCGAAAAAGGACTTGATTTTAATGCACTTAATGTCTTTGCTCCAACGTGTACCTAACCATAAACATCAATGCCTTTCTTAAAATCAATACACAAGTATATATTATTAAACCTGCATATTTAGTTAATATTGCCTGCTAACATAAATTTCTTTTAACTAGGGAAATGGTGTCACTTCTCTTGCAACAGAGTCAGGGTATATGCAGCAGTTTGGGCCGCCTGGCTCGTTGCGAACTGTGTGAAGACTATTTCTTCCTAACAAAGACAGCCAATTTCGCCAAACAGGGGATGATTTAACAAAAGCGCATTTGCGAAAAAAGCACAATCGTTGCACAACTGTACCTAACCATAAACATCAATGCCTTTCTTAAAATTAATACACAGAAGTATATATTTTTAAACCTGCATATTTAGCTAAAAGAAATCCAGGTTAGCAGGCAATATTAACCAGGTGTAATTATGTCACTTCTCTTGCGTTCATTGCACGCAGTCAGGGTATATGCAACAGTTTGGGCCGCCTGGCTCGTTGCGAACTAATTTGCCAGAATTTTACGCAATTATGACATAACATTGAAGGTTGTGCAATGTAACAGGAATATTTAGACATATGGATGCCACCCTTTAGAAAATACGGAACGGTTCCGTATTTCACTGAAAGAATAAACGTTTTGTTTTCGAGATGATAGTTTCCGGATTCGACCATATTAATGACCTAAGGCTCATATTTCTGTGTGTTATTATGTTATAATTAAGTCTATGATTTGATAGCAGTCTGACTGAGCGATGGTAGGCACCAGCAGGCTCGTAAGCATTCATTCAAGCAGCACTTTCGTGCGTTTTGCCAGCAGCTCTTCGCAATGCTTCAAGCATTGAGCTGTTTATAACTTCAAGCCTATCAACTCCCGAGATTAGGCTGGTGTAACCGATGTGAAATGGCTAGCTAGTTAGCGGGGTGCGCGCTAATAGCGTTTCAAACGTCACTCGCTCTGAGACTTGGAGTAGTTGTTCCCCTTGCTCTGCATGGGTAATGCTGCTTCGAGGGTGGCTGTTGTCGATGTGTTCCTGGTTCGAGCCCAGGTAGGGGCGAGGAGAGGGACGGAAGCTATACTGTTACACTGGCAATACTATAGTGCCTATAAGTACATCCAATAGTTAAAGGTATATGAAATACAAATCGTATAGAGAGAAATAGTCCTATAATTCCTATAATAACTACAACCTAAAAACACTTCTTACCTGGGAATATTGAAGACTCATGTTTAAAGGAACCACCAGCTTTCATATGTTCTCATGTTCTGAGCAAGGAACTTAAGCGTTAGCTTTCTTACATGGCACATATTGCACTTTTACTTTCTTCTCCAACACTTTGTTTTTGCATTATTTAAACCAAATTGAACATGTTTCATTATTTATTTGAGGCTAAATTGATTTTATTGATGTATTATATTAAGTTAAAATACAGTAAGTGTTCATTCAGTATTGTTGTAATTGTCATTATTACAAATACATTTTAAAAAATCAGCCGATTAATCGGTATCGGCTTTTTTTGGCCCTCCAATAATTGGTATTGGTATCGGCGTTGAAAAATCATAATCGGTCGACCTCTACTCTGGATGGCAGGAAGCTTGGCCCCAGTGATGTACTGGGCCGTTCGCACTACCCTCTGTAGTGCCTTGTCGTCGAAGGCTGAGCAGTTGCCATACCAGGCAGTGATGCAACCAGTCAGGATGCTCTCGATGGTGCAGCTGTGGAACCTTTTGAGGATCTGAGGACCTATGCCAAATCTTTTCAGTCTCCTGAGGGGGAATAGGTTTTGTCGTGCCCTCTTCACGACTGTCGTGGTGTGCTTGGACCATAGCGCCTGATTGATTTTGCGAATGTACTTGATGGAGTGTCGTTTCTCTTTACTTATTTGAGCTGTTCTTGCCATAATATGGACTTGGTCTTTTACCAAATAGGGCTATATTCTGTATACCACCCCCACCTTATCACAACCAGTGGTGTAAAGTATTGATAAGTAAAAATACTTCAAGTAAAAATACTTGAAAGTACTACTTGAGTAGTTTTGGGGGGTATCTGTAATTTACTTTACTATTTATAGTTTTGACAACTTTTACTTCACTACATTCCCAAAGAAAATGATGTACTTTTTACTCCATTTTTTTCCCCTGACTGTTTAGCAGGACAGGTAAATTGTCTAATTCCCACACTTATCAAGAGAACATCCCTGGTCATCCCTACTGCCTCTGATCTGGCGGACTAACTAAACACATGCTTCGTTTGTAAATGATGTCCGAGTTTTGGAGCGTGCCCCTAGATATCCATACATTTTTTTAAACAAGAAAATGGTGCCGTCTGGTTTTCTTAATATAAGGACATTTTAAATTATTTATACTTTTACTACTTAAGTATATTTTATCAATAACATTTACTTTTGATACTTAATTATATTTAAAACGAAATACTTTTAGACTTTTACTCAAGTAGGATTTTACTTTGTGACTTTCACTTTTACTTGAGTCATTTTTTATTAAAGTACGACAATTGGGTACTTTTTCCACCACTGGTCACAACACAAGTGATTGGCTCAAATGCATTAAGAAGGAAAGAAATTCTACAAATTAACTTTTAACAAGGCACGCCTGTTCATTGAAATGCATTCCAGGTGACTACCTCATGAAGCTGGTTGAGAGAATGCCAAGAGTGTGCAAAGCTGTCATCAAGGCAAAGGGTGGCTACTTTGAAGAACCTCAAATATAAAATATATTTTAATTTGTTTGACACTTTTTTGGTTACTACATGATTCCATATGTGTTATTTCATAGTTTCGATGTCTTCACCATTATTCAACAATGTAGAAAATAGTAAAAATAAAGAAAAACCCTTGAATGAGTAGGTGTGTCCAAACTTTTGACTGGTACTGTAGATAAGAACACACATACACACACGTAAACACGCACAGCCAGACACAAACAACTATGCATACACACCCACACACCCAAATAAATTGTTGACCCAATTCTGGCAAGTCCAACCCAAGGTTGCCATGCTTCATTTCTCTCCAGAGGCAAAATTACCACCACTAATTTAAATGTCTAATAGCATTTTTCTTCCAACATAAAAGAGTTATTATCATAAATCATTAATATACTGTAAGCTTATTCAGAAATGGGCATATTTGTGGGACATAAAATGTGCAATAGAAGATATATTCCCATAAATAATTGATAAGCTTAAAGAATAAGCCTTGAATATATTTGCAATTTTATGCATTATATTATCCTGTGCTTATAGAAATAACTATTGTATTTAAGGGGTTTCCTTGTTTCAAGTGAACAGACTCATGTTTTTCAAAGTCCAATACTCTCTCCTTTGGAAAAAACAGCACTCATGAATAAAAAGTAGAACATTTAAATAGTGAAAATAAGATATATATTTTAAGTGGCAATCCTCTGGGGCTATACAACAACAGTGTGTCATAAGCAGTGTCTGGATACAGAGACAAGCAGCAGCAGCAGCCCCACTCGGTCCATTACTGCAGCTCAACCATGTGACAACACTAATCAAACACTGCCTCACCACGACCCATCGCTAACTAAAGGCCAATTCATACTTACATGTCCGAAGAGCCGTAAGGGCCCCCCAGCTCATTCTGATAGATTTATGGATGCCTTCAGCACATCTCATAAATGCCTCACCAATGCAGCTCTGCAGGTGGATGTGGCTTCATTCAAGTAGCAGATACAAAAATAAGTAAGAGACAGAGACATTGTTTTTGCCTGGGTCATATGTAAGGTAAGAAACCCATCTACCAGCGGACAGTCATATATTCTAGATTGGCTATTCCCAAACTGGGGGGTACACGCAATGCCGTCGGGGGTACGCCAAATAAAAATGTGATTCACATTTTCAAACAGCCCATTTAGATTGTTCAACGAGGCTATACATTTGGGCAATGTTTTTTTCTCGCCTGAGTAGCCTCGTTTCAATGCCAAAAATATAATTAAACCATCTAGTGTTCAGTGAAATAACAACAAAATGTCAAATAGAGGTAGCCTAGTCAAATAATGAACATCCAATCACACATTCCGTTTGCTCAAAAATTGATAAATGGTTAAAAAAAATTAAGGCGCACGTCCATAGAGACACATACCAGCTCTACTGGTAGTACTGCTTTTACCAGCAGTACTAAACCTACACCTGTCGACGACACAAGTTGTTCTGCTCCCACGAGCACATCCAATGCTTATAGCATCAGTAATTATACATTTGTTGCTAGCCCAGCTAGCATGGACACTGACAGTTGTGATTCTTCGCAAACAAGCCAGTGAATTCTATGCATTGCAGCTGGATGAGTCAACAGACGTGGCAGCCTGGCACAGCTGCTGGTATATGTCCGTTACGTTTATTGGGGGTCAATTAAGGAAGACATCCTCTTCTGGAAACCAGGACAACAGGAGAGGATCTTTTTTAAGAACTGGACAGCTTTGTAACATCAAATGGACTTTGGTGGTCAAGATATGTTGGTATCTTTACTGATGGTGCAAAAGCCATGACAGGGAGACATAGTGGAGTGGTAATGCGCGTGCAAGCAGTTGCTCCCGAAGCCACTTGGGTACACTGCAGCATCCACCAAGAGGCTCTTGCTGCCAAGGGAATGCCTGACAGCTTGAAAGACATTTTGGACACTAGTGAAAATGGTTAACTTTGTTAAAGCAAGGCCCCTGAACTCTCGTGTATTTTCGCATTTTGCAATGATATGGGCAGCGACCATGTAACGCTTTTACAGCATACAGAAGTGCGCTGGTTATCAAGGGGTAAAGTATTGACACTTATTTTTTTTATTGAGAGACGAGCTTAAAGTTCTTTACTGACCATAATTTTCACTTGTCTGAACGCTTGCATAATGACAAGTTTCACACGACTGGCCTACCTGGGGGATGTTTTTTCTCGCCTGAATTATCTGAATCTAGGATTACAGGGACTCCGCAACTATATTCAATGTGAGGGACAAAATTGAGGCTATGATTAAGAAGTTGGAGCTCTTCTCTGTCTGCATTAACAACGACAACACACAGCTCTTTCAATCATTGTATGATTTTCTGTGTGCAAATGAACTCAAGCTTACGGACTATGTCAAATGTGATATAGCGAAGCACCTAAGCTGGGTGAGCAATTATGCAGGTACTTTCCCGAAACGGACGACACAAACTGGATTTGTTATCCCTTTCATGCCCTGCCTCCAGTCCACTTACCGATTTCTGAACAAGAGTCTCATCGAAATTGGTGAGTTATTCACAATTTTTGATGAACAAATAAGGTTTTATATGTAAGATGGCTAAATAAAGAGCAAAATGATTGATTATTATATTATTATTTGTGCCCTGGTCCTATAAGAGCTCTTTGTCACTTCCCACGAGCCAGGTTGTGACAAAAACTCACACTCATTCTTATGTTTAATAAATGTATCGTATAGTGTGTGTGTGTGTGTGTGTGTGGCAGGCTTATAATGATGGCAAAAAACAACATTTGAGAGTGTGCTGACCCTGATGCTAGAGGGGGTACGCAGCTGGAGGTTGAATGTTTGAAGGTGTACGGGACTATCCATTTTTTTTGTTCATCCATTTTTTTGTATGGAAACCCAGGAAGCGTGACCTATAGTATAGAGATGATCCAATACTAGGTTATACCCAGTACACCAGCTCTGCTCTGTCCATACCACCAGGGAGGACAGGAGTCCAATTAAGTGAGAGTGCTAGGATTGTTTTGACCCTGAGTGAAACCTGTCCCTTCACACGGAGTTGTCACAGCTTGCAGAGCAGAGTGGGGGACTGGATGGACTATAATAATGGATTACAGCTTAATAACACGTAGAGTAGACCTCTCGTTCACTCTCGATGTCTCTTGCTTGGTAGCCTCTTTACATCACACTGTTGTACATTCACAGCATACAACTATATGGTTCTTCTCCTCTCCTCTTTGATTGCTGTTGCATACAGTAGGTGAATTGGTGAAATGGAATTGTATAGTACGGCCTTCAGAGCGATGAACTGGACCCACACATCAGTAAATAACTTTTTACATGCTCTATTGCTGATTGGTCAACTGTCAATTCTTGTTTTGACTATAGAAAATGTGTAGTTACTGTTACTCTCTCATCAAATGTAGCACTGTTCTCCAAGTAATCATTCACAGCCAACATCTAATGGACGTCTACAACAAGTGACACACGTATACCCACAGCACTGTTTTGGATGCTGGGACCCACTGCACTTGACTGTAGCCTCGTCCTTTGCTCTTCTACAACTCTGGGGTCTCGTACTCTATCATCATCTTTCACCTTGTCACACGGCAGGCAGGCCTGTGGACTGTGAAGATATCACTTTCTCTTCCCACCCGAACACCAATGCTAATGCTAATGAAGCAGGCCCAGGAATGGAGGAGGCAAGGGGAGGCACTGAAATCTTCTCTTCCTACACTGTTATGCGCAAATGAAAGGTGACTCTTCCTAATGCAATAACCATTTTCAGAATCTAGCACAAGCTGCATCTCCTGAGAAAGTAATCCATTGACACAGGTTCAACTTTTGCAGCTTTGCAGAATATTTGAGGTTACGACCTGACAGGCAGCATGTTTCACTGTGACTTTCCCGTTGTGCTTTGACACCTACGGATCGTAAACATTCACAGGGTGCTCTGGGTTGTCACAGCGCCTAATGGACTGTTAGCTACATGAGGCTATCAAATTAAGTGCTGAAGGCATTGATTTATCTCCTTTAAAGATACATGTTTGTTTCTGGGGCTCAAAAGAGGCCCAATGCATCAGCCTGCTGTTCATAGAAGATAGGTTTATAATTTTAGGGAATCCAAATACTCTACAAAGATGTATTGGTAGGAATTAAAGTATATTATTATTATTAGACAATAACTACAAAAAACACAAATGAAAGTGGTATGTATGCATAATTCAATGAAAATTCAATATTACCGAGGATAACCATGGGCGATACAATAGTCTTGTCCACCAGCTGTCTACCGTACCTATTTACGGAACAATGTCTGTTACGATGATCTGTTATGAATGAGATGACACCCTAATATTTCCTGTAATCTGAGTAGAAGCAATTGATTTCTTCTGCTGATTGTAGGCAGCCTCTAACTCAGGGGAGCTCCTCCCTTATACAAACATCTAATTGTGTGATTCGTTAAGCAACCTGACAGTAACCTTTTTAACAGCAAGCCCCATGGCAACCCACCCAGAATGTGGGCAGTTCTAGCTCAACATGAAATTCAGTATGTTAGGCTTAGAAGCCTGGCATGTATCACCCTATGCAGAAATGCTTGGTGGTTTATGGGAACTAGTACAAGCCTTTTATTGGCTGGTTTAATTTGCAGTTTGACAAATGGTACAACTTGGTTTTAAGGGTGCTCCCCACCATTTCTGGTCCTGAAGTTCAGAGCAAATTACACAAGCAATCTCTGTTCTTATGCTCTAAACTGCCAGTAGACATTGAAACATAATGGACTTGAATTGAAAGCACTGGAACTATGATTTGAAAACACCTGGAGAGTTCTTGCTAGAGTCTGTGGGTGGTATTGCTGTTTATATCAGAGGACATGATCAATCTTGACAACACTGTTTCAATGTTTAAATACAAATCATTGACAGAGTACAACCTGTATGAAAATACTGTATGTCAAATAATCAAATGGTATGCCATAGATGAAAAAACACATGGTTGCATGGTACCAGTGAAATGAGTCGTGTGCATGTGCATTTTCACATAAAAGCTTTTGAGTAATTGGCCAACACACGCGACATGGATCTCTAGATGGATTACAACAGGAGCACGAATGTTTTTCTTGATGCTCGCTCACATTACAAGCCTAGTTTGGGGCACCAGGGTTATCAGTAAAGTAGAGGGATCTCTTATGAGAATGGCATCTTATTGTAAGGATGAATAGATCACTCCTATAAAAGGCATACATCCACTTTATTCCCAAGCCATGTATCAAATGGAGGAATGTACAGAGGCATTACTCTGACACGTGTGCGTTTGCCAGGCACCAGCTAACAATTTATTGCATGACCCACAGCTTCCACTTTCAGGGTCCTCATTGCATTGTGCTGCAGCTGCAAATCGGCCATTTAGAGTGTAAGAAGGTGTCACTCAGAATCTTCCAATGTCAAATGTCTGTATGACACTCACGCTTTAGTCATCTCTCAACAGTCTACCATTTGACATTCAACTTTGGCTCCATACTTCCCTCATGGACAAGCCCTTAGATGCAACACATTCACTATCCTTACCGGCACGTCTGTCAAGCCCCTCTCTCCACTGTGCGTTCCCCCATGCATCGCAGCTGGCTGCTCCCAGTCTTCCATCCACTCTGCTAGGCCCTTCCAAAGCCCGTCCCTCAAACCAATCATCCGTGCTAGACATGGAATATATGTGCCATGTACTGAACACACTAAATCACATACCAGTCAAAACTCATTTGAAAAAACATAAGACTGTCATTTCCTCTTCATCATCATCATTCGTTTATTTCACTTTGGTGCGTTACTGTAGTTTACTTGAATAATCTCCACAGCAGAGCTTCCTTGTCCTTGCATGTTCTTCTGAATCATCTAATCATCAGAAAGCATCTTGTCTGGTCCTTTGTTCTGATCCCTCTGTGATAAGAACCAGAGATCTTAATAGATATCACTGAATTCTTTTGTGAGTCAATATTTGTAGATGTTGTTACTGTAGCTCTTCTGTTGTAAGACTCCCGTGGACCAGATGCACTCCCTTTGTTCATTGGTCTCTAGTGGTGAGGTAAACTTTGAAAATCTTCAGTTGTTCAAAACAAACACTATTTTGTTTTGTCTGATACCAGCTCCACTTTATTCAAACCTAGAGTCATTAGTCTCAGTTTATACATAATATAGATCGAAGGTAAGCAAAAGGTAAGCAAAATAATTTAAAGGAAAAGTTTAATTCCTCCTCATTAGCATTTAAAGAGAACAACAGAAGCTGATCAACTTTCTCCCTAGAGTCCAATTAATATATTTGAGCAAACACTTTTTGGATAGGTTATAGAAGTCCAAACAAATACGACATTGGGTTTTCCATACACAGAACTCAAAGATATCTCTGGTATCAAGAGCTCTTCAAAATCTCTTTTAACCTCTAGCCTACACATGTTGCTGTATTCAACACAGGTGCTTTTTCAAAGTACAGTAAATCATGGTTCAATGGTTCCTTGAATGAAGAAAGGAGCTCCTGCCTAAGCCAAGTACTGTATATAATTTTCACATAGTAATTTAACTGACACTCTTATCCAGAGCGACTTACAGGAGCAATTAAGGTTAAGTGCCTTGCTCAAGGGCATATGTTTTTCACCTAGTTGACTCAGGGATTCGAACCAGTGGCCTTTCAGTTCCTGGCCCAACTAGGCTACCTAGGCTACCTGCCACCCATAAGAGATGTAGTGTGTCACTCTACTGTACGGCATGATACACGTTATGATGCAGTACTGATATTCACTTTATGACTATATCCTCTCCAGTCAAGATAGACTTGACGGATGTGCAGGTCCAGGGCTGGTGTGTACCACGTGGTCTGCGGTTGTGAGGCCGGTAGGACATACTACCAAATTCTCTTAAACAACGTTGGAAGCGGCTTATGGTAGAGAAATTAACATTCAATTATCTGGCATCAGCTCTGGTTGACATGCCTGCAGTAAACACATCTGTGACAAAACTGCACATTTTAGAGTGGCCTTTTATTGTCCGCAGCACAAGGTGCACCTGTGTAATGATCATGCTGTTTAATCAGCTTTTTGATATGCCATACCTGTCAGGTTGATGGATTATCTTGGCAAAGAAGAAATGCTCCCTAACAAATTTGTGTACAACATTTGAGAGAAATAAGCTTTTTGTTTGCATGGAAAATTTCTGGTATCTTTTATTTCAGCTAATGAAACACAGGACCAATACTTTACATGTTGCGTTTATATTTCTGTTCAGTGTAATTTGTTTTTAAACTGGATCATTTATATCAATACCATTTAGAGACTCAAAAAACAGTAATTGTTTAGTCTCAACTACTATATGATTCAGTAATTTCCTGATAAAAACTAAATGTAGAGATGCATGAAGCCAGACTAACATGACTCAAATTATATAGGTTAATATGGGGACATAACACCATGAATAATATAGATTTAAACAAATATATTTTCACCCATCAGACCATAAAATTATGAAAGATGAGAGGCATTATACAGTAGTTGTATGGGATGGTTACTGTATGGAAAGGTACTGTAGGTAGAGAAAGCCACCGCTGGAGTGGGAGGCTATGGAGAGGATGGTGGGGGGTCGGTGAAATTATTACCTTTGCTGTAAAGACTACAATCCCTTTGACTACAGGGTATGCCAATGGCATAATTTGAGAAGAAAAATGTACAGCGATCAACAGACGAGCATGGGTGGAAGAGGTGGAGACAAATAATTGAATAGAAAATAGGCAGTTGACGTTGGGCAGAAAAGGCTGTTTGGGAAAATAAAATCCTGCTTATACAACCACATGATACGGGGAGAGAACAAAATATTATAAGCTATGGGAAATATTACTCAAAAACTTCAATTCAAATTCAGTTTTTTTATCACCAGTTGAATGCAAAGTGAACATAAATAACTCAGAATAAGGTTAGGCAGACATGAAAACAATTGGTTGTTTCAATGCCAATGGAAGAGAGGCAGAGTTCATATTTAATGCAACTAGTAAGTAGTGATATAACTACAAATACCAGCACTACGAGCAGTACCACCTTCACCACAGCCACCACCAATACTGACACTAAACCATACATTACCAGGGCAAGTGAACAACAGGCCATATGTATTTACTTAATTTAATGGTTCTGAAACTATGTGATAATGTATTAGGAATTCATAACCAGACCTTTAAATAAAGTGTCACCTTGTACTTTTCTGCAAAAAAAGCAGGGCATACTCGACAATGGCACATAGTCTTGTGTCTCATACATTAAAAATATATGCCTAGGGGTGGTCATTGAGGAGGTCAACATCACATTACCTTCATTTAGGAAATGCAAATATGCATACTAATACTCTTGTTTTCACCACCTTCAGACATCAAATGTCCCACCAATATGTTTCCATATTTCCTTGGACATTAAAAGAAAGAATAACCCAACGGCATCTCCAATTAGTTAATTATTTTTTACATTTTATTAATTTAGCAGACGGTCTTATCCAGAGAAACTTACTTAGTAGTAAGTGCATACATTTTTCATACTTTTTCATATTGGTTCTGCATGGGAATCTAACCCACAACCCTGGCGTTGCAAGCTCCATGCTCTACCAACTGAGATACACGGGACCCCATGGAAATATACAGTACCAGTCTAAAGTTTGGACACACCTACTCATTCAAGGGTTTTTCTTTATTTTGACTATGTTCTACATTGCAGAATAATAGTGAAGACATCAAAAATATGAAATAACACATATGGAATCATGTAGTAACCAAAAAACTGTTTAACAAATCAAAATATATTTTATATTTGAGATTCTTCAAAGTAGCCACCCTTAGCCTTGATGAGAGCTTTTGCACACTCTTGACATTCTCTCAACCAGCTTCACCTGGAATGTTTTTCCAACAGTCTTGAAGGAGTGTGCTATTGACAAGCTGACTGCAGGAATGTCCTCCATAGCTGTTGCTAGAGAATTGAATGTTCATTTCTCTACCATAAGCCGCCTCCAATGTCATTTTAGAGAATTTGTCCTAACAACCGCAGACCACGTGTATGGCGTCATGTGGGCGAGCGGTTTGTTGATGTCAACGTTGTGAACAGAGTGCCCCATGGTGGCAAAAGGGTTATGTATGGGTAGGCATACGCTACGGACAACGAACACAAATGCATTTTATCCATGGTAATTTGAATGCACAGAGATATCGTGACAAGATCCTGAGGCCCATTGTCGTGCCATTCATCCGCCGCCATCACCTCAAGTTTAAGCATTATAATGCACGGCCCCATGTCACAACAATCTGTACACAATTCCTGGAAGCTGAAAATGTCCCAGTTCTTCCATGGCCTGCATACTCACCAGACATTGAGCATGTATGGGATGCTCTGGATCAATGTGTACAACAGCATGTTCTAGTTCCTGACAATATCCAGCAACTTTGCACAGCAATTGAAAAGGAGTGGGACAACATTCGACAGGCCACAATCAACAGCCTGATCAACTCTATGCGAAGGAGATGTGTCACACTGCATGAAGCAAATGGTGGTCACACCTGATACTGACTGGTATTCTGATCTACACCCGTACCTTTTATTTTAATCCCCAGTAATGTGAAATCCATAGTTTAGGACCTAATGAATTTATTTCAATTGACTGAGTTCCTTATTTGAACTGTAACTCAGTAAAATCTTTTTAATTGTTTTTTGTTGCATTTATATTTTTGTTCAGTATAATAACTGAAGGTTTCTTTTGTGAAAGGAAGGTCTAGAAACAAAAGCAATGTTGGCGTTATTAAATTTATATTAAAGATTATGCAGAAGACTAACCAACTGCAATGACATGTTTTGATATGTAAGATGGGCAGGTCTTGCTTTAGCATCATACAAATCAAACTGTGTTTCTGTACAATCTGTAAGACTGAATCTTAGCTGATGTGCTTAGCCATAAATGCAGAATAACATAAGCAAGCTATTTATGTCCTAATCATTTCAAAACTTGCATTTGTGCATTTCTCTAGGGCTGGAAATTGCCAGAGACCTCAAAATACGATATTATCACGATACTTAGGTGGGTCATTCCACGAAAGGAGTGTCTTTTGCGTCCCTTTGATATTTTAATTAAGTATAAATTGGGCACAAATATTGAATTTTAAAAGCTTGAAACATTGAGTTTTCAATCATTTATATTTTTTTATATGAATAAAGACTTGCTAAAGTGCCAAATACAGTTTTCAGGATCATTGTAAAGCCCTTGTTATTTTGTTGGTTTGACAAAGTAATTTCTGAAGATGATTATTTATTTAATGTGATTAGTGATTAATTTTAAGTTTAACAAAAACCCTGTCCCTCATTTTAAGGTCAACCCTGTTACGGACACAAAACTCTCATTTTAATATGGTGAAACTATTCCTTTCAAAATATTTTTTTCAAAAGAAACATTGAACATCGAACGGTCAAATCATAGTGTAAAAGCAGGTGAGCTGGTTGTACTCTTTTTGGACATTTTCTGGTGTTTTGTGGTGTGAAACTAAGCGGGTTGCGCATAAAAGGTCAACCCTATTACATTAAAATGTTTGGAATTTAGTATACACTCTTATTCAGAGTGACTTAAAGTGAGTGCATTCATCTTAAGATAGCTAGGTGGGACAACCACATATCACAGGCATAGAAAGTACATTTCTCCTCAATAAAGTAGCTGTCAGCAAAGTCAGAGCTAGTAAGGGGGATTATTTAAGATACTCTTTGAAGAGGTAGGGTTTCAGATGTTTTTGGAAGATAGGCAGGGGCTCTGCTGTCCTTGCTTCAGTGGGAAGCTGGTTTCACCATTAGGGTGCCTGGACAGAGAAGAGTTTGGACTGGACTGAGCAGGAGCTGCCCTCCCGTAGTGGTGGGAAGGCCAAAAGACCAGAGGTGGCAGAACGGAGTGCTCGGGTTAGGGTGTAGGGTTTGAGCCTGAAGGTTGGGAGGGGCAGATCCTCTTGCTGTTCCGTAGGCAAGTACCATGGTCTTGTAGTGGATGCGAGCTTCAACTGGGAGCCAGTGGAGTGTGCGGAGGAGCGGGGTGACATGGGAGAACTTGGGAAGGCTAAACACCAGGTAGGCTGCAGCATTCTAGACATGCTGCAGGGGTTTGATGGCACATAGATAGACAGTCTAGAAATGTTGTCAAGCTTGCAATCAATTGCCCCTCCCTGTTTCACACAACAAGCTTCCATTCCCCCTGTCAAAAGGGGATTTATGGCTGATTTGAGATGAAGACATCAACCCTGTTACTTTATTTGACACTTAATAGGCACTTACTATCGTGTTTTTTTAATTTAACCTCTTGAGATGGGAAAATATGTTTTTGATGAAGTTGAACATGTGCCCTTTATGACAGAATGTTTTTTTTGCACCAAGTTACACTACTTAAAAGGTACCTAATTGGCGGAATGAAGCAGGTGCCGGTACAATATGTATTTAAATTCTCCCAATTCTCACGATTCTATATGTATTGCGATTTGTTACTGCGATTTTATTGTGATTTGATGTTCCAAACATATTGCTCACTTTATGTCTGCAGCAGAGAGACAGGAGATAGCACGAGAAAATGTGCTTTGATCAGTCTTGGAAATAAAAGTGCTGAAAACATATTGGCTCACTATTTCAAAAGAAGATGGATAACAAGCTATAGGATGAAAAAGACTGTCGTTTTGGCACTGGTACAGCCGACTAGCGTTAGCTAACGCTACCTATCAACAACAACAAAAAGTCCAAGTATTGATATAATATTATCCAAAACAATATTGCGATATGTAACCGTATCTATTTTTTCCCCAATATTGTTTTCTACAGCTAAACCCAGTGATTAAATTGAAATAAGTGAAAAATAAGGCAAGGGGATTGGCTGCTTGATGATGTACAATGTAAACCACATTGAATTCAGGGTACAGTACATGACTTCTCAAAACACACTGAGACTTACTTGTATAGATTTTAAACTCAATAACTCAACAAAAAAAATGACTGTGTAATTTTATCGAGAAAATTAACTGCTGTCACACTGTTTATCAATCTGATAGGCCTTCTGGTATTTAGATTTTAGTGCTGTGTTTTATTTTGGATGATATTCGAAATGATCTATTCAAGAGGTTCATAGCATTTGATAAGAATATCAAGAATATCATCCATTACACTACATGAGGTAGGCTTACATAACGGTACATGAATATGGCTTTCGCATAGCACATCTGCAGTCTGCAGTAGTTTCATCTAGCCTACTCAATGCAGATTAATATAATTAACATTTTCCAAAAATGCAGTAATGGAAGCTCAGCATTGCCTCTGACTATAATAGCCCAGAGCCTGTGTGTTCCAGGTGGCTACTGAGAGCAAATCAATGCCAAAAAATGCCATCATACTCAGTGGCGTTATCATATAAAAAAAAATCATAATCGCAGGTAACATAAATGTAATAATATGTAATAGTTGTTTTCAATTAAACACATGTTATTAAAGCTATTACTGGCCACCCCTGAGTACGAAATATGTCAGTTGCCAGTTTCAGACGGGTCTGTCTTGCACATTGTACAAGGTTGTCAACAGATAGCAGCACTTTTACAACCTGTCATAGATACAATTGAGATATTATTATAAAAATGATTTTATTTTATGTTTGTTTCATCTTTGGAAGTTGTAAAATATATTTTGTTTCTGGTCATGTCATCAAGCCAAGTGTATTAGTATAACATTTTACATTGGCTACTTGTCTGCATCTTTACCCGAGAAAGCTGATCGACTGATCCTGATAGTCTATAGGCTATATTCGCAGAACTGCCGACATTACTGAATGTATAATACTACTACTAATATTAGCCTACATACTACTAACAATTCGATACACACGTTAAGCTACATTATTGCCTAACCTTAATGTACACAATGTAAGCCTAATAAATATATTGTAATGCACTGGTTCATTGCTGACCAACATGGCAACTCCAATTACCTTGCTGTCTGTAAAGTTTACGGGACAGGTATAGTCTGTAGCCTTTAGCAAAATTGTCATGTTAAGGTAGGCTACCACAGAATGTCCTTTCCTCAGAGTTGGTATCACCAGCTAGGAACATAAAAATAATGTCCATTAGCACCACGGGCCCGCCGAATGGGAATATCCCATAGCCTAGCCGGCACCTTGTGTATTGATACGGGGCTATCACTGCACTCACTATAGCCTACAATCCCTTTCTCGAATGTTTTTGCACCTGAGGATACCACCATTCAGGAGCGATACAGTAGGATATAGCGCGCCACGTAGCAATTATGCGATAAACACAGGCTGAAAGCAGTAGCTAGTAGACAAATGGCTCACCTTTTCGTGATGTGACCATACCGGAGGCTTATTCCCATGCCATAGTTTCACTTCATTGGAAATAAGAAGACTGTTCACGTTATTATATGCTGTATCCTCGTGTATCCTTGGCAAATAACGCAATGATGACGGTTGAGCTACGCTCGCTTCAGCTGAATAGCCTATGATGCTCCGGTGAATGTGTCGAAGAGAATGACAAGACAGCGTTTGATATGTAGAGCGGAACGCGTGTGATTTGCTTTTTTCTAATGGTTATGATTCAACTGTTCATCTTTTTAAAAAATCTTCCCTGGTGGACACAATCACCAACTCAGCATCACTGGAATATACCATACACTACAGAGAAGAAGGGGGTGTGGCACCGGTGAGCAATAATTTCACCATCCAACACAGCCAGCCTGACGAGGTAAGGTCAGTGGCGTACCGCAGTTCCGCGGGGCGTCCGCAAGGTCTGAGCAAGAGCCCACTTTTCTGGGGGGAAACAATGCTACGCATCCTACAATCCTACAATTCTACACATTTTGCCATGAGGCTGAGAGAAAATGTTGCTGTTTTAAAGCTAATTTCAGTACTTGTTGCATTTACAACTCGTTTTATTCCCCTGGTCTACTGATTTCAGTAAGTATACTGTATGACTGTGGATTGACTGTATTGTTTGAATGGAATGTTGTTTTATTGGCACTCATTGGCAAGTTTCTTTTTTGGGGGCTTCTAAATAAAATGGTAAAGCACGTGCGTTGGTAAGCAACGCCCCCTCGAGTGGAGGACGCAGCCTGTAATTTTGCCTGTGACATTTGTTCAAGTGAAGATGCCAGTTCTACAAACAAGTAGCTATTACTCCTCGGCCGGAAGTCCTTGAATAAAATAAAAATGATCTGCTTGAAAGTAATTGTCTCTTTTATAAGTGTACATGATTTTTGTTGGTAAAAGCAGGGGTGAAAGTAAGGTGGTACCCGGCAAAATAAATAGCGGGGGTACGCCATACTTGTAAAACGTAAGTCAATCACAATTAATACAACATGCGCAAAAGACTATAGGCTTTTACACCATTATTTAACATTACTACACGTCAGCCGCATGAAAAATGTGTGAATTGACTAGAAACCAGGTGGTATATGTTCCAAATTGCATTGTGGTTTGAGCAGAACACTTACATTTGGCCAAGACCGAGGCATGCAGTGGTGTAAAGTAAAAATACTTAAAAGTACTACTTCAGTAGTTTTTTGGGGGTATCTGTACTTTACTTTACTATTCATATTTTTTACAACTTTTAGTTTTACTTCACTCCATTCCTAAAGAAAATAATGTACTTTTTACTCCTTACATCTTCCCTGGCACCCAAAAGTACTCATTACATTTTCAAAGCGTAGCAGGACAGAAATTCACGCACTTATCAAGAGAATTTAAAAATATTTATACTTTTTACTTTTGATATTTAAGTATATTTAAAACCAAATACTTTTAGACTTTTACTCAAGTAATATTTTACTGGGTGACTTTTACTTGAGTCATTTTCTTTTAAGGTATCTTTTCTTCTACTCAAGTATGACAATTGGGTACTTTTTCCACAGCTGGGTGTGTGCGGACAACAGTGGATGCATCAATTCAGGCTACATTTGTAGGCCTAATGACATTTGCAGAATGTCATTACAATACACGTAGGTGTTTAGTAACAGATGTCTCTTTCCATTCATCAAATTCCGGGGTTTGGATGCTGAAATTATTTTGTGAGTGGACGAATATGCGCTGGTAGCCTACATTGTCACGTTCCTGACCTGTTTTATGTTATTTTTGTATGTGTTTAGTTGGTCAGGGCGTGAGTTGGGGTGGGCATTCTATGTTTTGTGTTTCTTGTTTAGGTCACTTGTAATTAGCCTTATATGGTTCTCAATCAGGGACAGGTGTTTGACGTTTTCCTCTGATTGAGAACCATATAAAGGTTGGCTGTTCACAATGTTTGTTTGTGGGTGATTGTCTTCCGTGTCTGTGTCTATGCACCACACGGGACTGTTTCGGTTTGTTTGTTCATTCGTTCGTTTGTTGTAGTCTGTACCTGTTCGTGCGTTCTTCGTGTTACATGTAAGTTCTCATAGTTCAGGTCTGTCTACGTTTTCGTTTTGTTGTTTTGTAATTTTCCAAGTGTTTTTTCGTGTTCGTGTTCGTCTTTCAATAAATTCAGTATGTATTCACAACCCGCTGCATTTTGGTCCTCCGATCCTTCTCTCCTCTCCTCGTCCGAGGAGGAGGAAGAACTAGACACCCGTTACATACATGAGCAACTTTGTTAAGTGATTGTTTGATAATCAGATGAAAACATCATGACCGGTTGTGTTTATGCCACATTAAAAGGCATAGGCGGCCTGTCCATAAGGCTAGAGGAAGCTTTCCCTAAAGTAAATGTAATTACATTTACAAAATTATATAGCCTAATTAGCTTACTCCTGTCTATACACAAATAAATAAAATCCTTCAAAATAGGCTACTACCCCAGAAAGGACGATTTGACCACAGAGCATCATTAGCTTCTTCTTTTTTTAAGCTGTGGATTGTTTTAAATAGCATAGCCTACAGTCAGAATCGTGGAAAAACTGTTTGGAAAGCAAATGGCTATTGCTGTAAAGAGATGAAAATGAAAAGACTCCAATCTGTCGTTAGTTATCAACATTTTTACCTTAATTGAGTGAACAGTAGCCTATCTTATTGGCACCAGTGAAGAACATGGGCCATATCCCCGGTGAGTGTGCATATTCATTGGGTCAGTGACACTTTTGTTTGTTTTTGGACAATCATTTTCTCCTCCAGGTTAGATCGACGTCGTATTGTATTTGTGTCTCCCCTATTTGTAGGCCGGCTATATGGATCAGTGTCAGCAGAGTAGGCTACCCTGTAATTTTGGTAGTATTAAAAAAAATGCATGAGAGCACTTGCGTTTCCCATACCAGTAAGAAATTAAATCTACTTTCAATCCTGGGTAAAAGGCATGAGCTTGGCTTTGCTAGCTGGCTTATGATTTATTCATGCTACTTAATAGCAACTGGCAGGCTGTATCAGGCAAATTTACATGCGAGGGGAAAATTAATAGCTATATTTGCTAAGCTATCCATCTGATTGATACAGTTGATAAAAATACCATTAGCTAGCTAGCTAGACTGAAACTGCTGGAGAAGAGTTAACGTTACCGAACTCCCACCACCAGTCTGAGTTCACTAAGTGGCCTGTAGCTATATTTGTAGAAATTAAGAACTATTTATTTGCTAGCTATAATACTGACTATTGTGAACACTTTTTCGTTACCCTGCTTTTTTATTGATGCACTGGTGACTGAAAAAGTTGGCAAGAAAAATACCCTCTTGATTTCACAGCAAATGGCTGTGTTGTTTTGGTATAATTGGGCTCAATAGGCTTGTGTAAGTTTAAATTGGTGTTTCATTAGTTAACAAAGTTACTGACTGACTAGGCTAATTCTTATTCATGTTTTTGGTGATATTTAATTTCAGACAAAGAGGGAGTTAGCTCACTAGAAAAGCAGCATCCAGACAGACCAGGACCCGTATTCACAAAGCATCTCAGAGAAGGAGTACTGATTTAGGATCAGTTTTGACTTTTATTTCACAATTAATGATTACATTGACAAGGGGGCGCTAGTCCTAGATCAGTATTTCTACTCTGAAGACGCTTTGTGAATACGGGCCGGGGAAGAAAGCGGTTGCCCAATACCTTACACAGCAGTCTTTCACCACAGGACACTAGAGGTATTACAGTCAATGCTTATGATCCTAATATTTGTATGTGAATTTCCATATACAGTGCATTCGGAAAGTATTCAGACACCTTGACTTGGTTACGTTAAAGCCTTACTCTAAGATGGATTGTATTGTTTTTGTACCGCATAAATCTACACACAATACCCCATAATGACAAAGCAAAAACTAATTTGAAGAAATCTTTGCAAATGTGTTAAAAATAAAAACAGAAATATCACATTTACATACGTATTCAGACCCTTAACTCAGTACTTTGTTGAAGCACCTTTGGCAGTGATTACAGCCTTGATTCTTCTTGGGTATTACACTACTAGCTTGGCATACTTATATTTGGGGAGTTTCCATCAGGTTGGATGGGGAGCGTTGTTACACAGCTATTTTCAGGTCTTTCCAGAGATGTTCGATTGGGTTCAGGTCCGGCCTCTGGCTGGGCCACTCAAGGACATTCAGAGACCTGTACCGAAGCCACTCCTGTGTTGTCTTGGCTGTGTGCTTAGGGTTGTTGTCCTGTTGGAAGGTGAACCTTCGCGCTCAGTCCTGAGCGCTCTGGAGCAGGTTTTCATCAAGGAACTCTCTGTACTTTGCTCTGTTCATCTTTCCCTCGATCCTGACTAGTCTCCCAGTCCCTGCCTCTGAAAAACATCCCCACTGCATGATGCTGCCACGACCATGCTTCACTGTAGGGATGGTTCCAGGTTACCTCCAGACATGACGCTTGGCATTCAGGCCAAAGAGTTCAATCTTGGTTTCATTAGATCAGAGAATCTTGTTTCTCATGGTCTGAGAGTCCTTTAGGTGCCTTTTGGCAAACTCCAAGTGGGCTGTTATGTGCCTTTTACTGAGGAGTGGCTTCCCTGGCCGCTCTGCAGGCCTGATTGGTGGAGTGCTGCAGAGATGCTTGTCCTTCTGGAAGGTTCTCCCATCTCCACAGAGGAACTCTGGAGCTCCGTCAGAATGACCATCAAGTTCTTGGTCACATCCCTGACCAAGGCCCTTCTCCCCCGATTGCTCAGCTTGGCCGGGCGGCCAGCTCTAGGAAGAGTCTTGGTGTTTCCAAACTTCTTCCATTTAAGAATGATGGAGGCCACTGTGTTCTTGGGGACTTTCAATGCTGCAGAAAGTTTTGAGCACCCATCCACAGATCTGGGCCTCGACACAATCCTGTCTCGGAGATCTACGTAATATTCTTTCGACCTCGTGGCTTGGTTTTTGCTCTGTCATGCACTGTCATCTGTGGGACCTTATATAGACAGGTGTGTGCCTTTCCAAATCATGTCCAATCATTTGAATTTAACACAGGTGGACTCCAATCAAGTTGTAGAAACATCTCAAGGATGATCAATGGAAACAGGATGCACCTGAGCTCAATTCCGAGTCTCATAGCAAAGGCTCTAAATACTTATGTAAATAAGGTATTTCTGTTTTCATTTTATACATTTGCAAAATGTCTAGAAACCTGTTTTCGCTTTGTCGTTATGTGGTATTGTGTGTAGATGGATTTTTTTTTATTTTTATTTAATACGTTTTAGAATAAGGCTGTAACGTAACAAAATGTGGAAAATGTAAAGGGGTCTGAATACTTTCCGAATGCACATTATCAATGACACTAACAAAAGGGTTGAAATGTTCCGCAACATGTGCAGTGAACATGGCTTTGGTGATGAAAGAGACATAATGCATTTATTGTCATCTCCCTATCAGGCCACTGCATGCTGTGATATGGACTGGATGGTGACACATCTTCTTCAAACTTCCTGATTGAATACTGGGGTCTTCAGTGGTTCCAGAAGCAAAGCCCTTACCTTGGAGTACAGCTACAGTCTCTTTCTGTCTCACAGCCATTCTGTCAACATGTATTGTATGTAACCACTCAAGTTCATGCAAACCTCTACGGATGTGAGCACTGACTTATATTCACTTTGTCCGATTCTTTAATCTTGTCTGGGATACACACCGAGTATAACAAACATTAGCAACTCCTTCCAAATATTGAGTTGCATCCCCCCCATTTTGCCCTAAGAACAGACTCAATTCATCGGGGTATGGACTCTACAAAGTGTCGAAAGCATTCCACGGGGATGCTGGCTCATGTTGACTCCAAAGGATCCCACAGTTCTGTCAAGTTGGCTGGATGTCATTTGGGGGGTGGACCATTCTTGATACACACGAGAAACTGATACACACGGGAAACAACCCAGCAGCGTGTCCGTTCTTAACACAAACCGGTGAGCCTGGCACCTACTACCATACCCCGTTCAAAGACACTTCAATCTTTTGTCTTGCTTATTCACCCTCTGAATGGCACAATCCATGTCTCAATTGTCTCAAGGCATAAAAATCCTTCTTTAATCGGTCTCCTCCCCTTCATCTACACTGATTGAAGTGGATTTAACAAGTGACATCAATAAGGAATCATAGCTTTCAGCTGGATTCACCTGGTTAGTCTATGTGGAAAGAGCAGGTGTTAATGTTTTATATACTCAGTGTATGTTTTAGTTGAGATACCTGTATGACATACACTAATGAAAATGTATTCACTCTGGACATGAGACTTTATTTTAGACCTTTTAAATATTGAAAGTCACTGAGGTCTTCAGTAAGGCTATTATACTGCCAATGTTTGTCTATGGCGATTGCATGAATAGCCGAATCCACTAATTTGAAGGGGTGTCCACATACTTTTGTATATAGAGTGTATCTCCAATTTACAATGTCCGATTGAAAAACAAAGTGACATATCAGATTCATACATATATGTACTACTCATTTTATATATAATATTTTTGTATTTATTATTTAATTATTATTATTTATTTAGTAATGCATTTTTAAAATATATTTTTGGGGGCGAAACATGGGCTTTAATAATGTAGTATTACTATTGTTATTGTTGATCCCGTGTATCTCAGTTGGTAGAACATGGTGCTTGCAACGCTAGGGTTGTGGGTTTGATTCCCATGGAGAACCAGTATGAAGTTGTATGCACTCACTGGATAAGAGTGTCTACTTAAATGTTATTATTGTGTTGTATGGCAACATACTACAATTAAAATAATGTGTCCCTCTGTTTGTGTATTTCCCAACTCTGAGCTCAAGCTGTAGAAGACCTCACTCCCTCCAGATTCTGTCTTGTTTTGGATGCAGGTCTGCTGCAGGGGGGGAGTGCTCCAACCCCTCCTCAGAGGTGTGAAGTATCTGTTTACATGACACACCTCTGATCTCTCATGGGACCTTAGACCCGCCAATCATCACCCCTGGCCTGGGCATATCAGAACATTAGGCCGGGACAGATATATAAGGGGTCAGCCGACCCAAGCCGGGGTCAGGTCAGTCTCACTTTTCCAGAGAAAGGATTACATCACAAAGAGCTTGACTTTTTCCATGGACTCATTTCTACACGAACTGGATTACAAAATCTGAACTCCCTGGTGTGTTGTGAAGAAAAAATAATTAATTCACCATAAAGCTGTGTGTGTCTGAAGCATAATAAAATGTTCAAATTGAGTTTGTGTCCTGTTCGTCATTGTACCTTTAACCGGGTACCCAGCGCAAGCATCCCTTATCTGAACCGGCACTTCACTTCAGTTGGTGGTGCTTTATTTTTCACAAGCCATTTTCTTCAACAGATATGTTATGGTAGACAACATGCAACAGGGACAATAATGGATGTAGACAGATCCAAATAGGGAGGTGAGTTGAGTGCAATCCCTGCCTGTGAACTGGCTGTTTTCTTCCATTAGTATTCAAGGTTGCTAGCTTATCATGGCTAATTTGAATTGCAATCTGTTTGCGCGAGGCTGCTGCCAGAGGGAACCAAGGACTGAGTCTTATAAACTCTGGGAGGCCACAGCTCTGCCTCTGCTGTGCACCAAGGCAACAAGGTTAATCAATACAGAAGATTTAAAATACCTACCACCTCACCCAATCATTGGGCTTTATCAAGGACTAATTTCAATGGTGTAAGAAAGAGTTCCTGTGTTATGACATTAAAACAATAAATATAGGCTAAAGCAAACGTACAGACAAAGCACATGCTCATCAGTAGAGGCGTACACCCATTACAACTGAGGGCATGTGGCCCCTTTAAATTGAATGCTGTTTAAGCAAATTATATTGTATGTAATGTATAGTTGCTGTACATTCACTGAACATCTCCTTAACACCATAGTTTGCCATTAGCCCCTGGAAATGAGTGGGCTCTATTCATGAGTCAGACCACTATGAGGGCCCAGTACAGTAGAGGTGATTGACCAGTCAAGCCACAGTATAGTGGTAGATGATAGATTACTTTCACTATGTTTTGGCAGAGGGGTGAGATGATGTCATGTAGCAGGCTGAACTTGCAGTCAGTGTCTATTCTGATTAATCTAGTGCAGCCTAATGAGCTGCACAGTGGTGTACAGATGACACAGTAGGTTTCAGAATCATTCAGGGATTTCCTCTCTGTGAGGATCGTGACTTTTGTAAGGAAATGGTACAACCTATTAAAACATCTGTGAAATATAAATGAAAACTAAACCTTTCTTAACATAAAACGCTGTTCAAAGCTTTCACATTGTGAGGGTCCCATGTAATGATAATCTTTTGTTTTCATTTTTTTTTTTTTTTTTTTAATCTTGTCTTATTATCATCTTGCAGGATAACAGGCAACATCTAGAAGATCAGAGTGAGAAAAATAAATTATAGCTTTCATACGACCGTCCCCAGGGAACATGAGAAATAATCTCTCGGTGAGTGCATTTTTTACACTGTTTTGATGGGAAATCTAATTTTGTGCAGCTCCTTTTCAATACTAGACACTCACAGTTAGTGCTTCAACACAAAAATAGACTAATGGAAACAGGAAAATAAGCAGGATTTCGTTGGTCTGGCCAGGAAGGTTGACCGAAGGCTCATTCAAATACTGTAGCTATCAACCCATCAATCAAAAATAAATGTGAAATGTTGTTTAAACTTTCACCATACCATATCAATGTATAAAAGTCGTTTTTTTAACAATTAACATCAATTTACAAAGTCATCAATTTATTCATTCTCAAATGAACCACATCTTCAAACAAAAATCAACAACAGCGTTTCAAGGGTTTGGTCAATTTAAAACCAAATCCATGTTTGTTGACAATCCAATCAAAATTGGATGTTGATCTGACGTCATTGCCCAGTAGGGAGTAGGCTTAGTCTGGGGTTATAAATGCCAAGGCCTTTCTATGGAACACACAGACAAAGAAGTACTTTTAGATGACATTTTATTTGTCCTTGTGTCAGAGGACATATCACAATTGCATCCGACACATAGTGGCTGGGTAGCTTAAAGAGAAACCAGCAGCCAGCCACTGAGACTGAAATCTTTACATACTTATTTAAGCCAAGGGAGACATGTAATATTTTGCTGCATCTCTCTTTCTCAGACAGCTTTCAACACTTTTGTTGCAGTTCCAGCCAAGAGAGTGAGCTTACGCAGGCTTTGATCTGGGAGTCTGTGGAAGGACTACTAATCCCAATGCATAGCAGCTTGTTCATTTATCTCACAGAGGACTGGATCAGCCTATCTATCATTCTACAAACACAGTACTGGTCACACTGAAAGCACTAGATGGCATTTTAACTACAGCCCATGTCTCCATGCCAAAATGAAAGACTGATGTCAAATCAAATAGTACATTGATAATGTTCATCTCATAACACTAGCATTACATGTGGAAACACACAAAGATCTCTTTAGTTAAAGAGATACAGCTATCTAAGGGCGGTGTACTACATTACAGAAAGTAATTCCATTTCAATGGATCAGACTGGACACTGTGAGATCAATCAGAGGGTGCTCAGGCAGCCTTTAGCTCACTCATCTAGAAAATAGAAACATGGGCCAAATGATGGGCCTATATCACATAGTTCAAATTACAACTGCCCACATCTTGCACTGGTCAGTATGGGACATTCATGCTAGTACTGAGGGGATCACACAATGCTTCGCTCAAGGGCAAAGTAGGCTACTGTAAGCATGCATGTTTACAAAACAAAACGCCTGACATAGTCAAAGTTTTTCTTTTAGGCTATTTACTGAAAAATAAGTCCTGGATGCTTTTCTAGCAATAGACAATAAGAAATCCACAGGGGCCGACCAATTGGATCCCGGTCTGCTTAAGTATGCAGCGCCCATCATTGTTGGCTCAATAACCCCCATTTTTATTTAACATTGTCACCTGGAAATATTCCGAAAGTATGGGAATCAGCTTTTGTGCTGCCACTCAATAAGGGTGTGGATAGTAGTGATCTTAACAATTATTGCCCAATTTAAAGGCTTTCTTATCTAGATAAAATTATTGAAACTTAGATAAATGTACAACCTTGCTCTTTTTTATCTGATAAATGAATTTTGAATGTAAACCAATCAGGGTTTAGGCCGGGGCATAGCACTATTAAAGCATCCATTTTAGTTGTTAATGCTCTTGTCAACACTTTAGACACTAAAGTGAAATGTGCTGCTTTGTTTGTGGACCTGTCAAAAGCTTTTGATACTATTGATCATGCTATTTTTTTAAAATAAGTTGTCCTCGATGTGCCTGAGCTCTGACCCCTGTTCATGATTATCTTAGTGACAGAATTTAGGCCATCGTGATTCATGGGGTTAAGTCTGAATTTCTTGAAGTACATAAAGGTGTACCACAGGGGTTGATTTTGGGACGTACTGTATTCTCTTCACTATTTACAGTTGAAGTTGGAAGTTTACGTACACCTTAGCCAAATACATTTAAACTCAGTTTTTCACAATTCCTGACATTTAATCCTTGTAAAAATTCCCTGTCTTAGGTCAGTTAGGATCACCACTTTATTTTAAGAATGTGAAACGTCAGAATAATAGGAAAGAGAATTATTTATTTCAGCTTTTGTTTCTTTCATCACATTCCCAGTGGGTCAGAAGTTCACATACACTCAATTAGTATTTGGTAGCATTGCCTTTAAATTGTTTAACTTGGGTCAAATGTTTCGGGTAGCCTTCCACAAGCTTCCCACAATAAGTTGGGTAAATTTTGGCCCATTCCTCCTGACAGAGCTGGTGTAACTGAGTCAGGTTTGTAGGCCTTCCTGCTCGCACACGCTTTTTCAGTTCTGCCCACACATTTTCTATAGGATTGAGGTCATGGCTTTGTGATGGCCACTTCAATACCTTGACTTTGTTGTCCTTACACGGAACCCAAACAGGCTGCGCGCGTGCACCATCGTGCACTATCGTGCATAAATGTATTTTGGCCCCCCACACCAAACGCGATCACGACACGCAGGTGAAAATATCAAAACAAACTCTGAACCAATTACATTAGTTTGGGGACAGGTCGAAAAGCATTAAACATGTATGGCAATTTAGCTATTTAGCTTGCACTTGCTAGCTAGTTTGTCCTATTTAGCTAGCTTGCTGTTGCTAGCAAATTTGTCCTGGGATATAAACATTGAGTTGTTATTTTACCTGAAATGTACAAGGTCTTCTACTCCGACAATTAATCCACACATAAAATCCACACATAAAAAGGCCAATGAATCATTTCTAGTCATCTCTCCTCCTTCCAGGTTTTTTCATCTTTGAACTTATATGGTGATTTGCATCTACACTTTTACCACAACAACCGTCAAATCATTTCGTCTTTCAATCACCCACGTGGGTATAACCAATGAGGAGAAGGCACGTGGGTACCTGCTTCTATAAACCAACGTGGAGATGGGAGAGGCAGGACTTGCACCGTGATCTGCGTCATAAATAGGAATGACTTCTATTTTAGCCCTTGGCATTGCAGACGCTCGTTGGCGCGCGCGAGCAGTGTGGGTGCAATAATTGAATAACATGGATTTCTAAATTTATTTTGCGACGCTCACGCACGTGACGTGTCCAGTTTGGTCAGCATGTTAAGCCATTTTGCCACAACTTTGGAAGTATGCTTGGGGTCATTGTCCATTTGGAAGACCCATTTGCGACCAAGCCTTAACTTCCTGACTGATGTCTTGAGATGTTGCTTCAATATATCCACAATATTATCCTCCCTCATGATGCCATCTATTTTGTGAAGTGCACCAGTCCCTCCTGCAGCAAAGTACCCCCACAACATGACGCTGCCATCTTTTGATTTTCCCATGATGTCAAGCAAATAGCCACTGAGTTTAAAGGTAGGCCTTGAAATACATTAACAGATACACCTCCAATTGACTCAAATTATGTCAATTAGCCTATCAGAAGCTTCTAAAGCCTGTTTAAAGGCACAGTCAACTTAGTATATGTAACTTCTGACCCACTGGAATTGTGACACAGTGAATTATAAGTGAAATAATCTGTCTGTAAACAATTGTTGGAAAAATGACTGGTGTCATGCACAAAGTAGATGTCCTAACCCATTTGCCATAATTATAGTTTGTTAACAAGAAATTTGTGGAGTGGTTGAAAAACGAGTTTTAATGACTCCAACCTAAGTGTATATAAACTTCCAACTTCAACTGTATATAAACACCATTGGTTAGTCTGTTAAAAATGCGGATCATCTACATGCAGATGATACTATTATGTATGCTATTGCCCTGACTGTTGTCTTAAAACTACAGTCAGATTTTATAGCTTGCAGGAATCCCTTGGTGATAAAAACCTGTGCTAAATAGGGGCAAAACAAAATACATTCTCTTGTAAGAATGTTTGAGATTAATTATATATTCACTCATTAGATGGTTCTCCAATCGACCATGTTCCCGCATATAAATACTGGATTTATATGGATTTGGATTTATATGGATTTTACTTTTACTTTTACTTTTACTAGCTGGTTAAGAAGCTAACACTTTAAGTTGGCTTTTTCTACAGAAATAGATTGTGCCTTTCTATAAGCGGTAGGAAGTAGATTATTCAGTCAACCGTTTTATCTGTACTTGATTATTACTAAATTATTTATCAAAGTGCAGGTGCTACTACTCTTAAATCTTTGGATGCCATCTACCATAGTGCCCTTCGTTTAGTACAGGTGTCAGTTTTGACACTCATCACTGCATCCTGTATCTAAAGGCTGGACTTCGCTAAAGACCCGTGATCTCTACATTACTTCCTTTTTGTTTACAAGGCCCTACGTCATAAACTTCCGTCTACTGTAACTTTGATGTTGAAGTATAGACACCTGAGTTGTCGAACCCATTTACAGGATTGGTTAATTCGAGGTTCCACTGAGTAAGGTAAATCTGCTTTTAGTTTTAATGCACCGTATTGCTGCAACAAAATGCAACATGCATTTCATCTTGATGTTCTGGTGCTGTTCAGGCAGTTTAAGGTATTGATTATGGACTTTTTTGTGAAGGAATGCAACATTTTTTCTGGGTGATTTGTGATGTTTTATTTGTGCTTCCCATAACTGTGTTGTAGTATTTTTTTATTGTTATTATGAGTATTTTACCCCCTTTTTTCGATCTTGTTTCATCACTGCAACTCCCCAACCGGCTTGGGAAAGGCAAAGGTGGAGTCATGCGTCCTCCAAATCATCCGCCAGCTTGACCCGGAAGCCAGCCGCACCAATATGTCGGAGGAAACACTGTTCAACTGGCAACCTGGGTCAGCCTGCAGGCACCCAGCCCACCACAAGGAGTTGCTAGAGCGCATTGAGCCAAATAAAGCCCCCCTGCCTAACCCGGGCGACACTGGGAAATTATGTGCAGTCCTATGGGACTCCCAGAGCCCGGGAATGAACCCAGGTCTGTAGTAACACGGCCTTAGACCTCTGCGCCACTCGGGAGACCCATCTCATAACATTTTAACATGGAACTAGCTGTTCTATCATTCAGTCTACAGTAGCAGCCAATGTGTGGTGTTCAATGTACATTCCAAGAGACTTTGGAAAAAACATGCAGGTTTGACATTAACCTGTTTATCCACTTGTTATTCAGACAAAGAGGTGACTGAAAATGTTGTTTGATGCAAGAATCCACTTAGCCATCTAAAATAAAGTATTATTCCCATACCATTATAACAGAGAATCAGACAAATTATGCTACTCTCTGCCTATTGGCTACTTACATTTGAAGTCGGTTGGAGTCATTAAAACTCGTTTTTCAACCACTCCACAAATTTCTTGTGAACAAACTATAGTTTTGGCAAGTCGGTTAGGACATCTACTTTGTGCATGACACAAGTCATTTTTACAGCAATTGTTTACAGACAGATTATTTCACTTATAATTCCCTGTATCACAATTCCAGTATGTCAGAAGTTTACATACACTAAGTTGACTGCGCCTTTAAACAGCTTGGAAAATTCCAGAAAATTATGGCATGGCTTTAGAAGCTTCTGATAGGCTGATTGACATAATTTGTGTAAATTGGAGGTGTACCTGTGGATGTATTTCAAGGCCTACCTTCAAACTCAGTGCCTCTTTGCTTGACATCATGGGAAAATCAACAGAAATCAGCCAAATCAGTCCACAATTGTAGACCTCCACAAGTCTGGTTCATCCTTGGGAGCAATTTCCAAACTCCTGAAGGTGCCACGTTCATCTGTACAAACAATAGTATGCACGTATAAACACCATGGGACCACGCAGCCGTCATACCGCTCAGGAAAGAGACGCATTCTGTCTCCTAGAGATGAATGTACTTTGGTGCGAAAAGTGCAAATCAATCCTAGAACAACAGCAAAGGACCTTGTGAAGATGCTGGAGGAAACAGGTACAAAAGTATCTATATCCACAGTAAAACGAGTCCTATATCGACAGAACCTGAAAGGCCACTCAGCAAGGAAGAAGCCCCATAAAAAAGCCAGACTACGGTTTACAACTGCACATGGGGACAAAGATCGTACCTTTTTGAGAAATGTCCTCTGGTCTGATGAAACAAAAATAGAACTGTTTGGCCATAATGACTATCATTATGTTTGGAGGAAAAAGGGGGAGGCTTGCAAGCCGAAGAACACCATCCCAACCGTGAAGCACAGGGGTGGCAGCATCATGTTGTGGGGGTGCTTTGCTTTGCTGCAGGAGGGACAGATGCACTTCACAAAATGGATGGCCTCATGAAGAAGGAAAATTATATAGATATATTGAAGCAACATCTCAAGACATCAGTCAGGAAGTTAAAGCTTGGTCGCAAATGGGTCTTCCAAATGGACAATGACCACAAGCATACTTCAAAAGTTGTGGCAAAATGGCTTAAGGACAACAAAGTCAAGGTATTAGAGTGGCTATCACAAAGCTCTGACCTCAATCCCATAGAACATTTGTGGACAGAACTGAAAAAGCATGTGCGAGTAAGTAGGCCTACAAACCTGACTCAGTTACACCAGCTCTGTCAGGAGGAATGGGCCAAAATTCATCCAACTTATTGTGGGAAGCTTGTGGAAGGCTATCCGAAACGTTTGACCCAAGTTAAACAATTTAAAGGCAATGCTACCAAATACTAATTGAGTGTATGTAAACTTCTGACCCACTGGCAATGTGATGAAAGAAACAAAAGCTGAAATAAATCATTCTCTCTACTATTATTTTGACATTTCATATTCGTTTTGGGCTGAGTAGTGTGTGTAAATGCAGTAGAATCCTACTTCGATGCGTTCTGCCTACATCATAATCTCTTGCATAGAGTAGTTTGTTTTGTTTCGGTATGTTGCATTGAAAGTGGCTAATATTGCGCTGATTCGATCACAATTGCCACAGTAAAGGGAAACGTTGATAATGTTAACAGGGAAAAGTCTAGAACAGTGGTCACCAACCTTTTCTGAGTCACGATCACTTTGAATCAAAAAGCAAGCCGAGATCTACCGCTTAAAAAATGTAAGCCTATGTAACATTAACCAATTAAAAACAGTTCTGTAGCAATGAGGTTTCTGCTTTAAGCTATAGGCCCAATACATTATCAGCGCATATTGGCTTTGCTTGAATTGCCCTGCCAATGCATTGTTTTTCAGCCATTTCAAAAATATATATTTAAACATTTGAGGTAGGCTATATGATCACACACGGTAATAGATCTTTTTTTTTTGTGAAGCACAGCTGAGTGACCATACATCAAAAATATATATATATTTTACTGGGCTGATGGTGCCTGCATCTGTTGGTCAGTGTAAGATGAGGGAGAGAGCAGCAGACTGAGGGTCCGTCTCTCAACATCACTCCGCTCTCCCTTTCCTACACTGACACTGACACTGTCTTCCAGCTGATGGCGAAACTTGAGTCTCATCGCATTATTTCTGCCTCATGCACAAATTAATGTTGTTACTCCTATGAACAGAGAAAGGGAAATATTCCTCAATATCAAAAAAGACCCAAGCCGCTAATAATAACAACAACGCAAGCCTATAGATACATTTTCCTCCTCATTCATTACTGCTGCAGTGCTTGTTGTAGCGCTGAGTGGAAATATGAACATTGTTGTAGTGCTCAATGGACATGAACCGAACGTAGCTAGTCGAAGTTAGCTAGTCAATCACCCAACTCTAGCCCAGACATTAGAGTCTAGGCTAGAGCTTCTGGTTTCATTTCCAAAATAAAAGTCTAGAGCTTGTTTTAGAACGGCATTCGATAATGACGTTATAGCAGTAGATGGCATAGTATAGGCTTGGGCCTTCAGCAAATGACTTGTGTGAGAATGATAATATAAAGACACAGAAGAGCCAAGTATAACCGCCTGAGCTGCAAAATAGAAAGTAAATATGATTTAGGTTATGCCTATTCCACTATCTAAATATGCCATGCTGTTGTGTTATTTAATGACCATATAATTGCATAATTTATTTTTTATAGCTGTGTGGGGCTACTGTGGTGATCATGTAACCTAATGAATCACACTTTTTCCAGTATTTGGGAGCACGGACTGTAGGTCTTATATTAAGCATTTTGACTGTTGTTTTGGTGAATTCCACTCTGTATGTAGACTTGTTATTGCCATTTGCGTTGCACAACCCCATCACACAGAGGCTTTACCCATATCAATAAATGTGACAAAACTAAATATTGATTAAGTCTTGGCTATAACTATCTATAGCCTATTCTTATTGCCAGATCTGTTTTCCCTATCAGCCACTGCATGTGCTTCTTCAACTTGTTTAAAATGGATTTAGAGGCTATATTTAGAGGCCTGTAAGCTAGGGGGAGCTAAGGGGAGTCCTATAATCAAAACAGTTATAAAACACAAACAGAGTTATACATTTTTTTCTGCAAGACACCAGTACCCAAAATGTTAGCCTAAATTGTAATGCCTACAATTTGAAGGTCTATTTTTTTTATTTGGAAAGCCCCAAATTAAACATTGATTTATTAAAGAGATAGGCTAAAGAACTTTGGAGAAAGTAGATCATTTTGAAAACACACATGGATTTCAATAAACAAATGGATTAGACTCTTCTATTCTCAATTTAGTTCCTATTACAACTCAGACAAATGACAGAATAGATGTTCAAATATGTTGGAATGATGAGTTGCACGCATCATGCATGCTCTGCAATTTATTTGTCTAGTAGGCAAATAGGGATACATTAGGGTATGACTATGGCTGCATGCTACCAGCAGGGTATCTTCTGAGGCTGAGGGGTGCTTTTCCAAAGGCGCATAGTGCTGTGGTGCTGCATGGAGATCCCAAGCTCTTCAACTGGGCAGCAGTGTTGTGATGGAGGGAATAGCCTATATAGAGACTACCTAAGAACACCGCAACAGAGTTATTGTAAAGTGTGGGAATAACCTTATGCCAGATTTAGCCTATGTTTAACTTCTCCCTTGTTCATTTCAAAGTCCATATGTTAATATAAATCATGTCAAATTATTGTACATTCTTATTAACCCCTCCTACAGAATATGCTTTGGCAAGATTTTCAGTGATTAAATACATTTGAAAATACTCCAGTGGTTGTATATAATTCATATATTCACCAAACATCTATTATAATTCTATGATTCATTATTCCTGGTAGATACTACTGGTTATGATTGCAGACATAGTCCAGAGAATGGGATGGTGCAATATTGAATTTGTCATATTTTGATAAGGTGCATGCATGGAGATGTCCACGTCACCCAGAGACATGCCCATGCTGTAGAGATACACCTAGCGGACAGAAACTTCCCTGTTGTAGGCATAATACAGCTCATGTTATCTAGACTTAAGCTGGCAAACAAATCCATTGCATTAGCTACCTAAATGTGAAGTAAACTCAACTGAGGAGTAACAGCGAATGGAGACTTTTAACTTAAAAATGTGCAGGATACCTCTTTCCGGTTCTCCTAACTCCTGGGTTTTTTATTCTGTGTTATGCTTGTTCGTGTAGCACTCCTCACAGGCCGTTTGGTGTAAGTTTTGTTGGTGAGATGAAACTGACAAAACTCTGAAAAATATTATTATACGTTAGAATTGCAACACAAGATTTGTTCAAGCCTAAAATGTTACTTCAAGAAAAACAAAAATGCATTTTACAGTAGCCTATGTAAGCCTCAGGGTTTCCTGGAAAATATGGCGCTGTACAACGTGACCGGTCGGGGGTACTGTAGGTCTAGGCTACTAAGCGACTGCGAATGAAGAACAAAATAATCTTAACATTTACACATCCTAATTTTAGCCTAACCAATACCCAAACGGAGATTCAGTGAAAATAAAAATATCATTGATTCATCAAGACCATTCCCCATGCTTGTCTCAAAGCAGCACTTGTCTCAAAGCAGCACGGTGCTGAAATAGTTTAAAACATGCGGGTAGGTTATTGCTTCAAATCCTATTATAACAATTGTATGACTTTAGGTGTTTCAGTAAGCAACAATTTGTTGCTTTCAATTGCATTAGTGTCACGTCCTGACCATGGTGCTTATGTGTTTTGCTTGTTTTATTGTTGGTCAGGACGTGAGCTGGGTGGGCATTCTATGTTGTGTGTCTAGTTTGTCTGTTTCTGTGTTCAGCCTAATATGGTTCTCAATCAGAGGCAGCTGTCAATCGTTGTCCCTGATGGAGAATCATATATAGGTGGCTTGTTTTGTGTTGGGGATTTGTGGGTGGTTGTTTTCTGTGTCAGTGTTTGTGCCACACGGGACTGTGACGGTTAGTACGTTTGTTGTTTTGTATTTTGTCTAAGTTTTCTTGTTATTAAATCATGGAAACTTACCACGCTGTACATTGTTCCTCCGATCCTTCTCGCCTCTCCTCGTCTGAGGAGGAGGAAGAGCTAGACTGCCGTTACAGAACCACCCACCATACTCGGACCAAACAGCGTGGCTACGGGCAGCAGCAGCGGCCCACTACACAGGACTCCTGGACATGGGAGTAAATTATGAACGGTAAAGGACCCTGGGCTAAGGTTGGAAAGGATCGTCTCCCATGGGAACAGCTGGAGGCAGCTAGGAGAGCAGAGGCAACCGGAGAGAGGAACCGGCGTTATGTAGGTACGCAGCTAGCACGGAAACCCGAGAAGAAATCCCAAAAATTTCTTGGGGGGGCGGCTAAAGGGTAGTGTGGCAAAGTCAGGTAGGAAACCTGCGCCCACTTCCCATGCTTACCGTGGAGAGCCGGGGGTACGGGCAGACACCGTGTTATGCGGAAGAGCACACGGTGTCTCCTGTACGTGTGTATAGCCCGGTGCGGTACATTCCAGCTCCACGTATCGGCCGGGCTATAGTGAGCATTGAGCCAGGTGCCATGAAGCCGGCTCAACGTATCTGGCCTCCAGTACGTTTCCTCGGGCCGGTGTACATGGTCCCAGCCTTACGCATGGTGTCCCCGGTTCGCCAACACAGCCCAGTGCGGGTTATTCCACCTCCCTGCACTGGTCGGGCTATGGGGAGCATTCAACCAGGTAAGGTTGGGCAGGCTCGAGGGAGCCAGTACGCCTGCACGGTCCAGTATATCCGGCACCCCAGCCCAGTACCACCAGTCCCTACACCACGCACCAGGTTTCCAGTGAATCTCCAGAGCCCTGTTCTTCCTCCACGCACCACACCTGTGGTGTGTGTCTCCAGCCTAGTACCTCCAGTTCCGGCACCACGCACCAAGCCTTCTGTGCGTCTCCAGAGTCCTGTACACACTGTTCCTTCTCCCCGCACTCGCCCTGAGGTGCGTGCCCTCAGCCCGGTACCACCAGTGCCGGTACCACGCACCAGGCCTATAGTGCGCCTTGAGAGTCCAGTGTGCCCTGTTCCTGCTCCCCGCACTAGCCTTGAGGTGCGTGTCTCCAGTCCGGTACCACCAGTTCCGGCACCACGCACCAGGCCTACTGTGCGCATCAGCAGGTCAGAGTCTGTCGTCTGCCCAGCGCAGTCTGAGCTGCTTGCCTGCCCAGCGCCGTCTGAGCCATCCGTCTGCCCAGCGCCGTTTGAGCTGCCTGCCTGCCCAGAGCCGTCTGAGCCATCCGTCTGCCTAGCGCCGTTTGAGCTGCCTGCCTGCCCAGCGCCGTCTGAGCCATCCGTCTGCCCAGCGCCATCTGAGCCATCCGTCTGCCCAGCGCCATCTGAGCCATCCGTCTGCCCAGCGCCATCTGAGCCATCCGTCTGCCCAGCACCATCTGAGCCATCCGTCTGTCCCGAGCCTTCAGAGCCGCCCGTCAGTCAGGAGCTGCCAGAGCCGCCAGCCAGTCAGGAGCTGCCAGAGCCGCCAGCCAGTCAAGAGCTGCCAGAGCCGCCAGCCAGTCAGGAGCTGCCAGAGCCGCCAGCCAGTCAGGAGCTGCCAGAGCCGCCAGCCAGTCAGTAGCTGCCAGAGCCGCCAGCCAGCCAGTCATGAGCTGCCCTCCAGTCACGAGCTGCCCTCCAGTCACGAGCTGCCCTCCAGTCACGAGCTGCCCTCCAGTCACGAGCTGCCCTCCAGTCACGAGCTGCCCTCCAGTCACGAGCTGCCCTCCAGTCACAAACTGTCCTGCAGTCACGAGCTGCCCTGCAGTCACGAGCTGCCCTGCAGTCATGAGCTGCCCTCCAGTCATGAGCTGCCCTCCAATCATGAGCTGCCCTCCAATCATGAGCTGCCCTCCAGTCATGAGCTGCCACTCAGTCCGGAGCTGCCACTCAGTCCGGAGCTGCCACTCAGTCCGGAGCTGCCATTAGTCCGGAGCTGTCCTGGGCTACCTCTCTGTCCTGGGCTACCTCTCTGTCCTGGGCTATCTCTCTGTCCTGAGCTGTCTCCTCTATCTAGGGGGGACCTTTTTGAGGGTTCCTAGACCAGGGTCGGGGGCGAGGGTTGCCACTCAAAGGACGCTAAGGAGGGGGACAAAGACAATGGTGGAGTGGTGGCCTCGTCCTGCCGCCACCGCGAACAGATGCCCACCCAGACCCTCCCCTTGAGTTTTAGGGGTGCGTTCGGAGTCCGCACCTCAGGAGGGGGGTACTGTCACGTCCTGACCATAGTGCTTATGTGTTTTGCTTGTTTTAGTGTTGGTCAGGACGTGAGCTGGGTGGGCATTCTATGTTGTGTGTCTAGTTTGTCTGTTTCTGTGTTCAGCCTAATATGGTTCTCAATCAGAGGCAGCTGTCAATCGTTGTCCCTGATTGAGAATCATATATAGGT
The DNA here is from genome assembly GCF_029448725.1 of Salvelinus fontinalis. Lineage (NCBI taxonomy): Eukaryota > Metazoa > Chordata > Actinopteri > Salmoniformes > Salmonidae > Salvelinus > Salvelinus fontinalis. The sequence continues at coordinate 37,040,737 of NC_074677.1, forward strand.
GGCTTGTTTTGTGTTGGGGATTTGTGGGTGGTTGTTTTCTGTGTCAGTGTTTGTGCCACACGGGACTGTGACGGTTAGTACGTTTGTTGTTTTGTATTTTGTCTAAGTTTTCTTGTTATTAAATCATGGAAACTTACCATGCTGTACATTGGTCCTCCGATCCTTCTCGCCTCTCCTCGTCTGAGGAGGAGGAAGAGCTAGACAGCCGTTACAGTTAGCCTACTTTATTCCAATATTTCTGTCATTCAGTGATATTTATTCCCATAGCTATTCATTATGGATCCATCCAGATGTGGTTAGAAAACAGTGCATGTGGTGGGCTATGCAAAGAGATGGGTGAAGTGACATGCCTAGCAAACAGCCATTAATACATTTAAAGTCCCTAAACTCGGCAATAGTCTATTGTCCTGCTGATAGCCCATCAAGGGTGGATGGCTTCTTTTGTATTCCAATTTATTGGAAAGGCTGCTAAACCATTTACCCCTGGCCCACAGCGTTGTTGCGTACTTCCAGTACAGTGCACTTTCACTCCATTCTCCGCCTGACTCACTACCAATACCACCAGATTATTCTTTCTATTGTTATATTTTCGGTGACGGCAGGGCAGCAGGTAGCCTAGTGGTTAGAGCGTTGGACTAGTAACTGATAGGTTGCAAGATCAAATTCCTGAGATGACAAAGTAAAATTCTGTTGTTCTGACCCTGAACAAGGCAGTTAACCCACTGTTCGTAGGCTGTCATTGAAAAGAAGAATTTGTTCTTAACTGACTTGCCTAGTTAAATAAATAAAAAATAACATTCCACAAGTAAATGTAATAAATAAAACACCTACATTAATAGCGCAGGTCTTGAAAATATGAGATATTTGGGGGGGGGGGTCAATATATTTTTTTTGGGGGGGGGGGGGGGTCTGTGCTTTGTAGCGGAGGCTTTATGTCTATGCCATCAACTTGTTAATTTAGCAGACATCACTTGCATATATTCAGTCAATACATATATTTTAAGAATATAATGGAATATAACAGACCATTTTTATTTCTCTTAGAATAAAAACCTTACAGTGTAACAACAGTTTTAGTAAGTAATAAGCTACGGTCCAGTTAGAGCTTCTTCTGAAAAGTAGAAACAAGGTTTTTTTTGTGTGCACGCAGGACAGAGGAAGAGTAATTCTTACACTATTGTTTTAAATTCAATCACTATCTTCTTCTTCATCCTCATCATTCAGTTCATTCAAATTAAATTGTAGTACATTTTGTCACTCCCGTTCAACAACTCCAAATAGCTTTTGCATGTGCTCCAAAGGGATAACACATGTGCATGTGCTCCAAAGGGATAGGTTCATTAAGTAATCCAAAGGAAAAATGTGATTATTTATTAGCCTAGTGGATATAAGTATTTTAGGAATGTCATGTGCATTAGGCTTCATGTAAAATCATTGTCAAGAGATACTGTTGCATGACAAACAGGTGCTCTTAGGTTACAATATAATTTATCTGCCAGTTTGGAACAGTGTAAACAATACCAAATAAAGTATAAGTAATACCAGGGAGTCTGTTCTAATGAAAACAAAATTGTAAAGTACAGCATATGAAAGTTAAAAAATTTATGAAATTGCTTTAACCGACATTTTGCGGTAGCATGAGGCTTGGTGATCATAGAATCACTAGGATATTAAACAAACACTCAAATAGGGTACGGAAGCAGGAACTGAGTGACTCACTCATTCTTGGCTTTCGTTCAAAATAAGTTATATTATAATGCAGGGTTAAAGACACATTCTTCTGATTGTCTTTAGCATGCAGTCTAGAGTACTTAAGCATTGAATACATTGTAAGTTTGCCCTTTTTTGGCCATTAGGCTACACTTTACAATAGGACTCCTCTGACTGATCGCATCATCTATCGGTAGTCTAAACTGTGGAACAAATTGGGGGATTTCTCACATCTAGCCAAGCTATTAGACTATCCTTTTGTAAATTAATGGAGGTGTGAATGTTTCAGTCAGGCTCTCTCCTATTGCACTAGAGTCCTGCGTCAGGAAAATAAATCAGTTTGTGGGTGGTCCCGGAGTTGTTTTAGTATATATATTTGTTGTCTAATATTAGAAGGCTCTTTAAAGCGATTTGAGTTGTCAATATGCCGCTAAGGATTGTGCAAAAAAGAATCTGTTCTTAATTCATGGCATGGTTTATTTTTAGCCAAATGTTGTATAGACATGCACACAAATTAATTAATGCAAGAAAATAGTAATAATAGTCTACTGTCTGTAGTCGTAAAAAAAAATGAGGCTAAATAAATTGATATTATTTTGTAGGGTAACGGTTTGGCTCTCGGAACAGAGGCGGCTTCTATCTTCAATAGACCCACAGGTCTTAGGGCCGCAGTAAATTAAATTACATTTACATTTTTCATGAATAATCCATGCCTTCTGGGAATGTTATAAAGTCCAAAAGTTATGGGTGGAGTTAGACATTTTGCTGTCAGAAGTATTACAATGGAAATTAACTTTTAATCCATCTGTCTGCATATTTCAAGACATGGCACATAAGGTGGTGCAGTTTGAGGCAATTTGTTGGATAGTGTTGCGTGCGCTGGAGATCTGGGTGTGAGCAGGTGGGCGCCGCGGCAGGTGTGATGTAGTTGTCGTTTGTATGTGTATGTTTTGTATTGTCTAAATATATCAAATACAATCTTACAACACGCATTTGATTATTAATTATGAATAGGATTTATTTGATTTATTTACATTCTTCATTGTAACCACAATGTCACAAATAATTGAAAACACACAACATGAACAGATTAACTTAGTCAAAACATTTCTTTATGAAAGACTATCAGAAATCATGTTGATGCGTACTTATTTTATTTTTGATCCAAAGCCATGAATGAGTAAGTCACGCAGCTTTATGCTGACAAATATAGCTTTATGCTGCGAAATAGCCTACTAAATAGGCCAAGCTTAAACAAATATATTAAATTGCTTAAATTGCCATAAATAAATGAAGTAGCACAGGTTTGAAAATATGGGCAACCCTTTTCCCTTCTCTATCCTCGCTGGACTCTCTTTCATTCATTTTATTCTTCACATCAGCAAAGAAGGACTCCGTGTTTCAGAAACTGTTTCAGAAACTGGTAAATAAAGACAGTTTGTTAATTACAATTATTTCTTTCTGTTTTTTAGAGCAAGAGAAACCAAAAGCCCACTGTGCCTATTTTTGGAAAATCGTCAGTCCACCTGTCAAGTGTAATTGCGCCATTGTATTTACCTAAGTTCTCTCTCAACTCCAGGATCACCAGCCAGCATACAAATGTTTTGCCTGATGCAGGACTCTAGTGCCAGAGAAGAGAGACTCTCGGACTGAAACATTCACACCTCCATTAATTTACGAAAAGATAGACAATTTGTGCCACGGTTTAGACTACCAATAGATCAGCGTTCTAACTCCCCCTTGTGATAGTGTAGTGCAATGACAGAATTACACAATTTATCACAATCTGCCACCATCTACCACAAACGGCATATGCTTGAAACTTTTAATTGGGGAACCCTTTCCTCCAACCCTAACCACTCACTCCCTACCTATGGTCATGCGCCGTCGCTATCTTCACTCTCGCTCTCCCACTACTCTCTCCACTTCTATCGTAACATCTCTCCCTTCTGCTGAATCCTTTTCCCTTCTGTCTCCTGATTCTGCCTCTTTGACCCTACTCTCCTCCCTTTCTACATCCTATGACTTGCGATGTGCACTTTCCTATCGGCCGGCTCGGCTCGCCGCACCTGCTCCGTGGCTGAGTGACTCATTCGGAGCTTGCAGAACAGGGCTGCGGGCAGCTGAGCAAAAATGGAGGAGAACTAAACTTCCGGAGGACTTATCATCCTTTCACTGCCTCCTCTCTACCTTCTCTTCCTCTGTATCCGCTGCTAAAGCCACTTTCTACCACTCTAAATTTCAAGCCTCTAACCCTAGGAAACTCTTTTCCACCTTCTCCTCTGTCTTTAATCCCCCAACCCCTCCCCCTCCCTCCTCCGTCTCTGCGGATGACTTTGTCAACCACTTTGAAAAAAATGTTAACGACATTCGCTACTCATTCACTCAGACTATTGGGTCCACTGGTCTCACTCACACAGAAGTACCCTACACCTTGACCTCTTTCTCCACTCTCTCTCCAGATGACATCCTGCGACTAGTGAGGTCTGGCCACCCGACATTCTGCCTGCTCGACCCCCTCCTCAAGAAACCAACACTCGACTTATCTGACGTCAAAAATTATAGACTTGTATCCCTTGTTTCTTTTCTTTCCAAAACACTTTTTCTCTGATCAACTTTGTCATTATCTCTCTCAGAACGATCTTCTTGACCCTAACCAGTCAAGCTTCAAGACGGGTCACTTATCTGAGACTGCTCTTCGGGGCGGCAGGTAGCCTAGTGGTTAGAGTGTTGGGCCATTAACCAAAATGTTGCTGGCTCGAATCCCTGAACTGATAAGGTAAAAATCTGTTGTTCTGCCCCTTAGCAAGGCAGTTAACCCACTGTTCCCCGGGCACCGAAGACGTGGATGTCAATTAAGGCAGCCCCCCCACATCTCTTTTATTCAGAGGGGTTGGGTTAAATGCGGAAGACACATTTCAGTTGAAGGCGTTCTGTTGTACAACAGACTAGGTATCTCTCTTTCCTTTTCCCTTTCTTCTCTGTGACACAAAGGCTCTCTGCACTGCCAAAGCTGACCCTCTCTCCTTTGTTCTCATCCTACTAGATCTATCCACTGCCTTTGAACCATCTATCCACTGCCTTTAAACCATCAGATCCTCCTCAGGGCTGGGCATCTCTTGGATTGCATCCTACCTGGCAGGCTGCTCCTACCAGGTGACGTGGAGAGGATCTGTGTCTGCACCATGTACTTTCACTACTGGTGTCCCTCAAGGCTTGGTTCTAGGCCCTCTACTCTTCTCGCTATACACCAAGTCACTCGGCTCCGTCATATCCTCACATGATCTCTACTATCATTGCTATGCGGATGATACTCATCTACTTTTCTCCTACCAACTTCTGACACCTAGGTGGCGACACGCATATCTGTGTGCCTGGCAGATATCTCGACTTGGATGTCAACTCACCACCTCAAGCTCAACCTGGATGGAACTGCTCTTCCTCCCGGGGAAGGCCTGCCCGCTCAAGACCTCTCCATCACGGTTGCCAACTCCACAGTGTCGCCCTCCCAGAGTGCAAAGAAACTTGCCGTGACCCTGGACAACACCCTGTCGTTCTCTGCAAACATCAACGCAGTGACCTGCTCCTGTAGGTTCATGCTCTACAACATCCATAGAGTACGACCCTATCTCACACAGAGAGCGGCACAGGTCCTAATTCAGGCACTTGTCCTCTCTCGTCTGGACTACTGCAACTCGCTGTTGGCTGGGCTCCCCGCTTGTGCCATCAAACCCCTGCAATTTATCCAGAACACAGCAGCCCGCCTGGTTTTCAACCTTCCCAAGTTTTCTCATGTAAACCCGCTCCTCCGCACACTCCACTGGCTTCCATTCGAAGCTCGCATCCACCACAAGACCATGGTGCTTACCTACGGAACAGCAAGAGGGACTGCCCCTCTCTACCTTCAGGCTATGCTCAAACACTACACCCCAACACGAGCACTCCGTTCTTCCACCTCAGGTCTCTAGGCCCTCCCACCCCTACAGTAGGGCAGCTCACGCTCAGTCCAGTCCAAGCTCTTCTCTGTCCTGGCACCCCAATGGTGGAACCAGCTTCCCCTGAAGCTAGGACAGCAGAGTCCCTGCCCATCTTCCAAAAACATCTGAAACCCTACCTCTTCAAACAGTATCTTAAATAATCCTCCTCCTCACCTCCTCAGATATTTAGATAAAAAAAGAATAATAAAAAATGTATTAACAGGACTTGCACTTGCTAAGTGGTTTCTGTGGTGGTGGGGCAGCTAGCGAAAAATACGAAGCGCAGGGGTTGGTAATGTTCTCTAGTTGTGCTGTGACTGGCTCAGTGTTCTGTCACTCAAAAATTCAAGCCCCCTGGGTGGTGCCATAGAGTTACATTAGAAGTGCCCATCCAAGAAGGCTCAAAGTCATTGGCCACAGATAAAACAACGTCAAATCTCGTTATATCTACCTTAGCTTTGATTGGACTGATCATGTCAACATCATACTTTCAAAATCTTAGCTAGGAAGCTAGACAAGCAGTCATCATCATGTATCAAGTCAGCAATCTACTGGCAAATCTTTTTCAATCCTTGTCATATGAAGAGAAATTATAGATAAAATATATCGGTGCTCATCGGCCATTTGACATAAACATTACAAAACAAGTTGGAAATCGCAAATTTAACAATGATTGCTAAGGCGCCACTGCAGCCCCGCATTCGATCCCGGGCTGTGTCCCAGCCGACCGTGACCGAGAGACCCATGAGATGGCGCACAATTGGCCCAGCGTCGTCCGGGTTAGGGGAGGGTTTGGCCGGCCGAGATGTACTTGTCTCATCGTGCTCTGATGACTCCTTGTGGCGGGCCAGTCGATCGACTTCGGTCGTCAGTTCAACAGTGTTTCCTCCGACACATTGGTGCGGCTGGCATCCGGGTTAAGTGAGCAGTGTGTCAAAAAGCAGTGCAGCTTCGCCGAGTCCGTAGGCGAACTGCAGCGATGAGACAAGATCGTAACAACCATTTGGATATCACGAAAAATAGTGTAACGCCATGGGCCCAAAAAGTTTGAATACATTAGCTATGCTGTCAATCCAGCATGACTTCTGCCGCATTCAAAACAACTGCAAATTTGGATTTGGGAAATCTCAGGCTTCAGTGAGTTCAAGACAACTAGGAACTTGGATAAAACTAGCTCCGACCGGGAATATACAGAAAATCCAACTCTGAATTCCAAGTCGGGATTTCAGGCCTCTTTCTAGAGCTCACAAGAAGGTATGCTGCGCCACCTTCCTGTTCAGGTGAGCACAGCACAACAAGGTGAGTCCAATGTCTTGTATGCTGCTGCATAAATGATGGAATATGTCAGGGAGATATGTATACAGTAGCTAAGACAGTAATACTAAGTGTATGTTGTGTAGTAAGCTGTTATTAGCCCATGTGTCTCACCCTAATCATTTGCTCCCTTTTTACCTCATAACTTAGCCTACTGTTCTGACTTGGTGGCGCACATTTAGCCTAGAGCCTGTTTTAGAGAAATGTCATCATCAAATATTGTAAAAGCTTTCATTGTCCGCTTATATGCCCCCTTTATTTATCCTACGGTTCTGACTTGGTGTACAGGGAGAATACTGTAAGAACGGCCCATGTTCTGTATTATTCTGTCGCTGTATTTTTCAAAAGTGCTGAACAAATAGTTATATTGACTACATCCATCCTAACTCACTCATCAATGTCTTAATCGAAATTACGGGATTGCCTCTTATCTGCTCATCGTCCCCTTATGCCATAGTTTGTACATCTCAATTGTCAATCGAAAACACATTTGTTTAAGCAAGTCAGCCATATCAGTTATGTTTTTATTAAAGGCAGTAAATGAGGCTGAATGAACTGTTTTGCTGTTGGGACTGATGTTGGGACAGCTTTATGTAGGCCCTAACAGTTTGTCGGCGCTGTTTGTCACCGTTATAGTACAATTAATGTATTGTTTAGTGTTGTGTAGTGGCTCTGCTGGCATGCATCTAAAAATGTTATGGGGAGTTTGCCCCACCAAGATTTGAATGTTAAAATCGCCACTGGTCAGAGGCATTACAATGTAAACTTACTTTTAATCTGTCTGTCTGCATATTTGAAGACATGGCATATGGGGGTGTAGTGAGATACCCAATGGGCTGAACGATTCTCTTCTCATCACTCATCTTGAAAAAACGTGTACTAAAAACTTGGAAATCAATTAATCCGCCATCATTAACACAATGGAAAAATCGAATGATTATTTAAAAAAAAAATGAAATAGCATGGGTGACCAAGAATAACAAATTGGTACAATTTAAGGCCATGTGTTAAACAATCATGTAGACACAAGAGATGGGGAGTGTGAGCCTGTTGGTCTAGGCATGAGATGTAGTCGTTGTTTATGTGCGTCTCTAAACTGTTGTTTGTATGTATATGTTTACTTCTGGTGTGGGGAAAAAAATGAAGAAAATTAACAAATATTTAAAAAAGGCTAAATGTTTTGAAATATTTGTATTCTGTACAGGCTTCTGTCATTTAAGTTAGTTTTGTGGAGTAACTGCAATGTTGTTGATCCATCCTCAGTTTTCTACTATCACAGCCATTAAACTCTGGAACTGTTTTAAAGTCACCATTGGCCTGATGGTGAAATCCATGAGCAGTTTGCTTTCTCTCCGGCAACTGAGTTAGGAAGGACGCCTGTATCTTTGTAGTGACTGGGTGTATTGATACACCATCCAAAGTGTGATTAACAATGCTCAAAGGGGCCTCCCGGGTGGCGCAGTGGTCTAGGGCACTGCATCGCAGTGCTAACTGCACCACCAGAGTCTCTGGGTTCGTGCCCAGGCTCTGTCGCAGCCGGCCGCGACCGGGAGGTCCGTGGAGCGACGCACAATTGGCATAGCGTCGTCCGGGGTAGGGAGGGTTTGGCCGGTAGGGATATCCTTGTCTCATCGTGCTCCAGCGACTCCTGTGGCGGGCCGGGCGCAGTGCGTGCCAGCCAAGGGGGCCAGGTACACGGTGTTTCCTCCGACACATTGGTGCGGCTGGCTTCCGGGTTGGAGGCGCGCTGTGTTAAGAAGCAGTACGGCTGGTTGGGTTGTGCTTCGGAGGACGCATGTGTAATAGCTGTCGCTTTCCTCATCCTCAGATGAGGTGAGGAGAGAAGGATCTTCTGACCAAAATGCGGAGTCTGGGAAATATGCCATCTTTATTTTATAACGAACACCGATGACAACGAAAACAAACACTTTCAAAACTTACAAAATAACAAACGACGTAGAACGGAACCTGAACATAAACTCACATAACAAACGTAAACTCACGGACAGGAACGTTACATCGAAACACACGAACAGCCAAACAGTCCCGTAAGTGAAACACATCGACAACGACGAAGACATCACAGGAGACAATCACCCACAAACACACAGTGATAATGCCCTACCTAAATATGACTCTTGATTAGAGGAAAATGCAAACCACCTGCCTCTAATCAAGAGCCATACCAGGCAAACCGAAACCAACATAGAAACAGGTAACATAGACTGCCCACCCAAAACACATGCCCTGACCAAAAACACATAAAAACTAACATAAATAGGTCAGGACTGTTACAGTACCCCCCCCCCAAGGTGCGAACGCCGGGCGCACCAGCACAAAGTCCAGGGGAGGGTCCGGGTGGGCAGTTGACCACGGTGGTGGTTCCGGTTCCGGACGCTGTCCCCATACCACCATAGTCACTCCCCTCTTCTGTCTACCCCTACCACTGACCACCCAAACATTACCTTCCCCTAAATAATCAGCTAGCACCGGAACAAGGGGCAGCACCGGGACAAGGGGTAGCACCGGGACAAGGGGCAGCACAAAAACAAGGGGCAGCACCAGGACAAGGGGCAGCACCGGGACAAGGGGCAGCACCGGGACAAGGGGCAGCACCGGGACAAGGGGCAGCACCGGGACAAGGGGCAACACCGGGACAAGGGGCAGATCCCGGCTGAAGGACTCTGGCAGGTCCTGTTTAGACGGCTCTGGCAGGTCCATGCAGACTGACGGCTCTCTACGCTCATGGCAGGCTGACGGCTCTCGACGCTCATGGCAGGCTGACGGCTCTCGACGCTCATGGCAGGCTGACGGCTCTCGACGCTCATGGCAGGCTGACGGCTCTCGACGCTCATGGCAGGCTGACGGCTCTCGACGCTCATGGCAGGCTGACGGCTCACGACGCTCATGGCGCTCTGACGGCTCTGGCTGCTCATGGCTCACTGACGGCTCTGGCTGCTCATGGCTCACTGACGGCTCTGGCTGCTCATGGCTCACTGACGGCTCTGGCTGCTCATGGCTCGCTGGCGGCTCTGGCAGATCCTGTCTGGTTAGCGGCTCTGGCAGATCCTGTCTGGTTGGCGGCTCTGGCAGATCCTGTCTGGTTGGCGGCTCTGGCAGATCCTGTCTGGTTGGCGGCTCTGGCAGATCCTGTCTGGTTGGCGGCTCTGGCAGATCCTGTCTGGTTGGCGGCTCTGGCAGATCCTGTCTGGCTGACGGCTCTAGCGGCTCCTGTCTGGCTGATGGCTCTAGCGGCTCCTGTCTGGCTGACGGCTCTGTAGGCTCATGGCAGACGGGCGGCTTTGCAGGCTCATGGCAGACGGGCGGCTTTGCAGGCTCCTGGCAGACGGATGGCTCAGATGGCGCTGGGGAGACGGATGGCTCAGATGGCGCTGAGGAGACGGATGGCTCAGATGGCGCTGGGGAGACGGATGGCTCAGATGGCGCTGGGGAGACGGATGGCTCAGATGGCGCTGGGGAGACGGATGGCTCAGATGGCGCTGGGGAGACGGATGGCTCTGGCCGGATATGGCGCACTGTAGACCTGGTGCGTGGTGCCGGAACTGGAGGCACCGTGCTAATGATAAGCACCTTCCTACTAGTGCGGGGAGCAGAGACAGGGCACACTGAACTCTCAAAGCGTACTCTATACCTGGTGCGTGGTACCGGCACTGGTGGCACCTGGCTGAGGGCACGCACCTCAGGACTAGTACGGGGAGAAGTGACAGTGTGTACAGGACTTGGGAGACGCACAGGTGGCTTAGTGCGTGGGGCCGGAACTGGAGGCACCGAACTGGATACACGCACTATAGGGAGAGTGCGTGGAGGAGGAACAGGGCTCTGGAAATGCACTGGTAGCCTAGTGCGTAATATAGGCACTGTAGGTACTAGGCTGGGGCGGGGAGGTGGCGCCGGAAATACCGGACCGTGCAGGCGTACTGGCTCTCTTGAGCATTGAGCCTGCCCAACCTTACCTGGTTGAATGCTCCCGGTCGCCCTGCCAGTGCGGCGAGGTGGAATAGCCCGCACTGGGCTATGCAGGCGAACCGGGGAAACCATGCGTAAGGCAGGTGCCATGTATGCCGGCCCGAGGAGACGCACTGGAGACCAGACGCGTTGAGCCGGCCTCATGACACCTGGCTCAATGCCCAATCTAGCCCTACCAGTGCGGGGAGGTGGAATAACCCGCACTGGGCTATGCACACGTACAGGAGACACCGTGCGCTCTACTGCGTAACACGGTGTCTGCCCGTACTCCCGCTCTCCACGGTTAGCCTGGGAAGTGGGCGCAGGTCTCCTACCTGCCCTTGGCCCACAACCCCTTAGCCCCCCCCCCAAGAAATTTTTGGGAGTTACTCACGGGCTTTTCGGGCTTCCGTGCAAGACGTGTCCCCTCATAATTCCGGTTACGAGCTTGAATCTCCGGCTTCCATCCACGTCTCCTAGCTGCCTCCTCATACCAGCGCTCCTGGGCTGTGGCTGCCTCACTCTTCTCACGAGAGCAGTGATTTCCTCCAGTTTGCGCCCAGGGTCCTCTACCAGACAGGATCTCCTCCCAAGTCCAAAAGTCCTTGTTGCTCCGTCGAGCATTTTTCCCATACCGCTTGGTCTCTGTATTTTGGTGGGTGATTCTGTAATAGCTGTCGCTTTCCTCATCCTCAGATGAGGTGAGGAGAGAAGGATCTTCTGACCAAAATGCGGAGTCTGGGAAATATGCCATCTTTATTTTATAACGAACACCGATGACAACGAAAACAAACACTTTCAAAACTTACAAAATAACAAACGACGTAGAACGGAACCTGAACATAAACTCACATAACAAACGTAAACTCACGGACAGGAACGTTACATCGAAACACACGAACAGCCAAACAGTCCCGTAAGTGAAACACATCGACAACGACGAAGACATCACAGGAGACAATCACCCACAAACACACAGTGATAATGCCCTACCTAAATATGACTCTTGATTAGAGGAAAATGCAAACCACCTGCCTCTAATCAAGAGCCATACCAGGCAAACCGAAACCAACATAGAAACAGGTAACATAGACTGCCCACCCAAAACACATGCCCTGACCAAAAACACATAAAAACTAACATAAATAGGTCAGGACTGTTACAGCATGGCTTTCGACCTTCGTCTCTCCCGAGCCCGTACGGGAGTTGTAGCGATGAGACAAGGTAGTAATTACTAGCGATTGGATACCACGAAAATTGGGGAGAAAATGGGATAAAAATAAATAAAAAAAAATAAAAAATAAAAAAAAACAATGCTCAAAGGGATATTCAATGTCTGCTTGTTTTTATTTTCACCCATAACGAGACATTGGAAAACCACCCTGGTCTTTGCGATTGAATCTGTGTTTGAAATTCACTGTTCGACTGAGGGACCTTACAGATAATTATATCGGTGGGGTACAGAGATGAGGTAGTCAGTCAAAAATCATATTAAACACTATTATTGCACACAGTGAGCATGTGACTTGTTAAGCACATTTTTACTCCTGAAGTTATTTAGGCTTGCCATAACAAAGGGGTTGAATACTTATTGACTCAAGACATTTGACCTTTTCATTTTTAATTAATTCGTAAAAATGTGAGACAAAATCTAAATGTAATCCATTTTAAATTCAGGCTGTAACACATCAAAATGTGGAAAGATTCAAGGGGTGGGAATACTTTCTGAAGGCACTGTACATATCTAACCATATCTGCTTAATTCTTTGTTGGATGCGGTATCTAGCAGGCACAGTGACATTCTCTAGAGTACATGGTATTTTCAGGTAAAGCGATTGGTGTTGAAATGGAGTTAATTCCGGCATAGTGTAGATAATTCTCAGCTCCTTTGTTAAGGCACAAATTATACATTGCTCCATTGCTATGGTAAAAGGAGGGGGGGAACATTTTCTAAATCATTGAAGCCTATGATTAAAATGAAAGTTTATGACAAGGAGACTCTGAGTTACTTAACGAGCATCGAGGTCCTACTAGCAAACGGGTGCAGAACAATATTCTCACATAGAAGCAGTCAAAATTCTTTGACCATCAATTTAATGCACAATTTACTAATAAAATGCACAATTTATACAATGGGACTATGACAGAGGGCCACAGAGAGGTTTTTCATCATTAAAATCAACATATTCCCGCCAGCTATGAGTCCCAAAGGACGGTAGGTTAATTGTTGGAGATGGTGTTTGTTTTGAATTGCTTATTGTTCCTGCATATAAAATGGCTATATTCAAATTACAACTGTTCTGAATGTTGGCAAGGTAATTTTCCAACATGTCCCTTGATACTGATCTGTATTTGTCTTTAATCTAACTGTGACAGTGAGTTCCCCGTACATTCAACCAGCGTCTACACTTTCCAGTGTCCTTGGAAAGTGACCTCTGTCTTCTTAATATGATTATCTCATCTTTCTGTTATCTTTATCACAGGGAGCCTTATCATTTATGTAGTAATGCTTTATAGACATAGATTAGATCAAAAGGACATAGGGACAGTTACACATTTTTCATTTTTATAAGACATTGTGGGGCCATATACTCTTTTTACTACGACATCTACCAAACAACTCAAACCCCATGTAAAGATAGCAGTTATACTGCTTTATTTTTTACATCTATAGTGCAGGGTTGGTTTAATTGTCTCATCCCTTGGTGTGCCTGAGTACTTTTGTAGTTTTTAGTCTGCCTTTGCATTTCCAGTGGCACAATAAGTATCGATCTACAAAGGGAACTACTGGGACACGTTGGACATTTGTTGGTTTTGATAAAAACTAAAATTAGGACTAGCAGTTGCTTGTGTAACTGATAGATACGGTTTTGTAAGAATGTATTTGTGCTTCAAAGAGAGGGTTCATCCTCTGATCAAAGCCTATAATAGCTTGGTAGAAAATAAAATAGTTTTTTCCCCTGTCCCCTTCTCCTTTATGTTCGGAAGTATAATTTACTTCTTTGTTTGTAGTATGTGACTTTCTCAGCTATCAAGAAAACCTTTTGGCCAGCCTTTCTACTTGTAAGATGACTGTATTCAGGGAAAGATCAAACTTCAGATGAAAGGGTTTATATTCCACGTCCCTGTCCCTTTTTTGCCCATGCAGAAACTGCAGATAAAGTCTTAAATGTCATCTACGCTGTGTAGGCATCCCAACTCTGACCCTTTCATGGCTCATCATTGTTTACTCTCACTGCTCTCTCGTCTTGTTCTCCTTTTGCAGCCCTGGCTCCTTTCATGAAAACACATTTCATTGAATTTCGAAAGAATGGAGGAATACGTCCATTGTTGTTGGAGGTCTGTAAACAGTGAGCAGTATGGTAGAAAATACAGAAGGTATCCGATTTTAAATCAGGACTCAATGCCAACCACACCATCTGTCATTGGCTGAGAAGTCTCATCTCTGATGCCATCCTTCCCCATCTACAGGAACATGCAATGTCAGGTAACTGAATGTGGTACATGAATTACAGACCTCTGTTCAAATAATTTTTAGGGTATTTTAATTACTTTTAAAGACATTTGGAAGTAAGTATTTTGATATTTTTTAATTGAAAAATACAAGTATTTGAATGTTGGAATGTATTTGCTAATATGCTTGGAAAGTATTGGTATATACATTATTTGAAAATACTGAAATACACGCCCATGCATTTGAACCCAGGTCTATATTTTCAAATATACTTTCAAACACTTCCAATAAAAAGAAAGAAATAACAATCTGATATCTGATTATTAACCCTTTCATTATAGTACCAAATCCTTGAGTTATGGCACAGGCCCGATACAACAGATATGATGATATTTGTTTAAAATACTTAGACTGATGTTTTATGCTTCCTTAACAATTGCTTTGGTGAACAGCAAACATAAACATATCATAACTGACAACAGTGCTCTTCTTTCAGCTACATGACTTTGTATCCACGCAGATCTCACCCTTTGTTGCCCTTAAGCAGCTATTTCTGAGACAGCTAATACCTCTTATAGACACATTGTTTAAAAAAAAAATACTGTTGTGCTCCCTTACTTTACATTATTAATCCTGTCATAGCATGTCTGAATCATGTGATTCGGTTCTATATCATCCACCCGTGCTGTAGCATTTAAGTATTGTCAAAGAGGATTTCATAGTGCCCTACAGAAGCACTCATTTGAATGGATAAGTGAATAATGAATATGCTCCAAAGCAATTAGGCAGTCATGTCTGGACATCTTGTTATTATGTGTTATAATGAGAGGCAATAAAGCTAAAAGCATGCTTAATAGCTTCCGACAAATTAGTATCATTGTGAAAGCCTGCCATCTTGGGAAGGAAAATACAGACCCACCATGCCAATGGAACTGGCAGCCATTGTGAATACCGGAGGAGTCACAGAGAAACTACAAATCGAGTGACGACATTATTAAGTAACATTTTCATTATGGCAACTCCTTATAAAAAGAAACTTCAGCCTACATAATGTTCATATGTATTTCAACTGCAATGACCACAGAAACATGATGTAGAAATACACCCCCAATAGCAAGCGAGGGGAATATGTCCTTGGATTGCATCCTGTATTATTCCATTGACAGGATTGTGACGAGGAGCCACTAGCCAGCCCCCAAATGAGAAAATGCATTAATATCACATCAATGTAAATATGTGATTTATTGGGTCTAAATTATCTGTGGGTATTCAGTATGGTGTGCAAGGGTAAAACCATGGTTAAGAGGGACAAACAATAATTATTGGTCTGTGGGGCTATTATGTCTATGAGGGAGGAATGGTTTTTGCCTTTTTGCTTCCTGGAACAAGGCTTAATATGTTTAGGCCTGTGGCTTTTAAAGCCTTGCTGTGAGAAACTGGGAAATGCTTTTTTCTTCCTCTCACACATTGATGTTCACCATTGTGATGCTCATCTCCTGTAGCTGCCACAAGGGGGGTCGCTGAATATCATAAATCCTCTGTGCTTTTCAATGTCACCTGGTAATTAACAGTCTACACCCGTTGTAAATCAAGCCAACAATACTGGCTGGAAGCGGCAGGGTAATATACAGTGTGTGGCTGCAATATGTAACTGTGTTACAAGAGGTATAGGTGCCATCCCTGGTGATCTGATGAAAAACTCTAAGCTAAGTGAAGTTTTTATAATGAACTGCGTCAAAGGGAATCTAAATCATCCTTATGACATGCTCTGATCCATGTGGGAACTAAGAGCGTAAGGCCACATGATAGCATCAAGCTCTCACCTGTCTGCATGCACATACAGTAATGTAATGATCCCTTTATGCATAGCTATACATATGGAATACAGCACCAAAGCGTTTTACAGCATCTAATGTATTTATATTTCTTGGTTGAAAATATAGGTCACATGTCAGCTGCTGTAAGATCAAGGTCAAATGTAGGATTTAAGTGAGAAAATGCTGTTAATAATGGCCTTTTATGGACATTGGTCTTATTTGACTGCAAAGTCTAAACATCAGTACACTGTATATATAAAAAAAAGTTGATTCAATGTACAATTGTAAGGCAACCAGCTGCAGTAGGATTGTGAGTTTACTCAACATTCGGACATACACAGTAGCTGAACCAACATACATTCCCAAATGTAATTATATGTTCATTCAACTTTTGGCTGAGTGAATACTACAATTCAACTAGTACAATTCAAGTTGAGAATTTATTCTAAAATATTGCATATTTACCACTGTGCCTTGCCTTTTGAGTGAATTGTAGTTACCACCCATAACTGTATTTGTTATTGACAGAGACATGGTTGTTGTATTTAATAGCTGTCATTCCTGTAGCCTTAAATGTGACTTGCAAAGTGATGTGTAATTCCTATTGGAATCTAGCCAGATTGAGGATATTCAACAATTGGAACTTTTAATCACCCACAACCTGGATTGAGAATGACTGCTGTGGATGGAAGTTTGATTATTTAGAGTACCTAAAGCATATAAACTAGGAACATCCATCCAACCGATGCATATACAAAAACACAGGTATTGAAACAAACAATTGTACAAAATCAATCTGCAATAGACCATGCTGGGAAATATAATGATGATTTTGATTATGATTTTGATTTTGAGTGGTTCTGAGCAAACATGAATTTGTAATTTTACTCAACAAGCTTGTGCAAATTCAGGTCACTTCGAGCAGAACTTGTTGAGTAAACAAACTTTATCACATTAGCTAAAATGTGTGTCCTTTTGAAGTTCACTGAACTCACACACTCACATAACTCACATAATAATAGTGATGGCGCCGGAGGGGAGGGCTGCCGTCTTATCGGCTCTTAACCAACCATGCTTTTTTTTTTTTTCTTCTCATTGTTCGTAACTTGTTTTGTACATAATGTTGCTGCTTCCGTCTCTTATGACCGAAAAGAGCTTCTGGACATCAGAACTGAGATTGCTCACTTCAAACTGGACATAGAGTTCTTCTTCAATGAGTCGGACGGGAGGGATATACTACAGACACCCAACCGGGCCCAGATCCCTGTGATTCGCTGAAGAAGGTAACAGAGATTTCGAGGCAAAAGATCATGGTGACTTGTGAGGATCAGGCGACGAGTGGCTAACCTGCCCTAGCCCTCCGTCCTGCTAGCTAACGTTCAATTGCTGGAAAATAAATGGGACGAACTGAAAGCACATATATCCTACCAACGGGACATTGAAAACTGTAATATCTTATGTTTCACCGAGTCGTGGCTGAACGATGACATTGCGAACATACAGCTGGTGGGTTATACACTCTATCGGCAGGACAGAACAGCAGCCACTGGTAAGACACGGGGCGGGGGCCTATGCATTAACGTAAACAACAGCTGGTGCACCATATCTAAGTAAGTCTCAAGGTTTGCTCGCCTGAGGTAGATTATCTCATGATAAGCAGTAGACCACATTATCTACCTAGAGAGTTTTCATCTGTATTTTTCGTAGCAGTCTAAATACCACCACAGACCGATGCTGGCACTGAAACCGCACTCAATGAGCTGTATACCTCCATACGCAGACAGGAAAACGCTCATCCAGAGGCGGCGCTCCTAGCACCCAGGGATTTAATGCAGGGAAACTTAAATCAGTTTTACCTAATTTCTACCAGCATGTTAAATGTGCAACCAGAGGGAAACAAATTCTAGACCACCTTTATTCCACACACATAGACGCGCACAAAGCTCTCCCTCGCCCTCCATTTGGCAAATCTGACCATAATTCTACCCTCCTGATTCCTGCTTACAAGCAAAGATTTAAGCAGGAAGCACCAGTGACTCGCTCTATAAAAAAGTGGTCAGATGAAGCAGATGCTAAACTACAGGACTGTTTTGCTAGCACAGACTAAAATATGTTCCGGGATTCTTCCGATGGCGTTGAGGAGTACACCATATCAGTCACTGGCTTTATCAATAAATGCATCGAGGACGTCGTCTCCACAGTGACTGTACGTACATACCCCAACCAGAAGCCATGGATTACAGGCAACATTCGCACTGAGCTAAAGGTAGAGCGGCAGCTTTCAAAGAGCGGGACTCTAACCCGGAAGCTTATAAGAAATCCCGCTATGCCCTCCGACGAACCATCAAACAGGCAAAGCGTCAATACAGGTCTAAGATTGAATTGTACTACACCGGCTCCGATTCTTGTCGGATTTTGCAGGGCCTGCAAACTATCACAGACTAAGAAGGGAAGCACAGCCAAGAGCTGCCCAGTGACACGAGCTTACCAGACGAGCTAAATAACTTCTATGCTCGCTTTGGGGCAAGTAACACTGAAGCATGCATGAGAGCAACAGCTGTTCCTGATGACAGAGATCACGTTCTCCGCAGCCAATGTGAGTAAGACCTTTAAACAGGTCAACATTCACAAGGCTGCAGGGCCAGACGGATTACCAGGACGTGTACTCCGAGCATGCGCTGACCAACTGGCAAGTGTCTTCACTGATATTTTCAACCTTTCCCTGTCTGAGTCTGAAATACCAACATGTTTCAAGCAGACCACCATAGCCCCTGTGCCCAAGAACACTAAGGTAACCTGTCTAAATGGCTACCGACCCGTAGCACTCACGTCTGTAGCCATGAAATGCTTTGAAAGGCTGGTCATGGCTCACATCAACACCATTATCCCAGAAACCCTAGACCCACTCCAATTTGCATACCGCACCAACAGATCCACAGATGATGCAATCTCTATTGCACTCCACACCGCCCTTTCACACCTGGACAAAAGGAACACCTATGTGAGAATGCTATTCATTGACTACAGCTCAGCGTTCAACACAATAGTGGCCTCAAAAGTCATCACTAAGCTAAGGACCCTATGACTAAACACCTCCTTCTGAAACTGGATCCTGGACTTCCTGACGGTCCGCCCCCAGGTGGTAAGGGTAGATAGCAACACATCCGCCATGCTGATCCTCAACATGGGGGCCCCTCAGGGGTGCGTGCTCAGTCCCCTCCTTTACTCCCTGTTCACTCATAACTGCACGGCCAGGCATGACTCCAACACCATCATTAAGTTTGCCGATGACACAACAGTGGTAGGCCTGATCACCGACAACGATGAGACAGCCTATACGGAGGAGGTCAGAGACCTGACAGTGTGGTGCAAGGACAACAACCTCTCCCTCAACGTGATCAAGACAAAGGAGATGATTGTGGACTACAGGAGGACCGAGCACGCCCCCATTTTCATTGACGGAGCTGTAGTGGAGCAGGTTGAGAGCTTCAAGTTCCTTGGCGTCCATATCACCAACAAACTAGAATGGTCCAAGCACACCAAGACAGTCGTGAAGATGGCACGACAAAACCTTTCACCCCTAGGAGACTGAAAACATTTGGCATGGGTCCTGAGATCCTCAAAAGGTTTTACAGCTGCACCATCGAGAGCATCCTGACAGGTTGCATCACTGCCTGGTATGGCAATTGCTCTGCCTCCGACTGCAAGGCACTACAGAGGGTAGTGCGTACGGCCCAGTACATCACCGGGACCAAGCTTCCTGACATCCAGGACCTCTATACCAGGCGGTGTCAGAGCAAGGCCCTAAAAATTGTCAAAGACTCCAGTCACCTTAGTCATAGACTGTTCTCTCTACTACCGCACAGCAAGCGGTACCGGAGCGCCAAGTCTAGGTCCAAGAGGCTCCTAAATAGCTTCTACCCCCAAGCCATAAGACTCCTAACAGCTAATCAAATGGCTACCCAGACTATTTGCATTGCCCCCATAGTCACTTTAATAACTCTACCTACATGTACATATTACCTCAATTACCTCGACACCGATGCCCCCGCACATTGACTCTGTACCGGCACCCCCTGAATATAGCCCCGCTATTGTTATTTATTGCTGCTCTTTAATCATTTGTTATTCTTATCTTTTACTTTGCTTTTTTTAATGTATTTTCTTAAAACTGCATTGTTGGTTAAGGGCTTGTAAGTAAGCATTTCACTGTAAGGTCTACACCTGTTGTATTTGGTGCATTTTTGTGTGATTTGATTTTGATTTGATTAAGCAATTTGTTAACTTGGCTTTTTTTACATTATATATGCTGGTATAGCACTATGACTGTCTGTCAACTAGATGAAGAAATGGCAGATAAGGACTACTTGGCAAGTTGGCATGAACATGAAGAGACAAAAGTTGTACATGCCTCCTCACACTAAATAAATGTGATAGTACTGTATTTATAGTATTACTAGTGGTATTAGTGGTACAGTGCCTCAGAGTGATAGGATTCATACAGCATCACTAGAGGTAGGCCCACTAGATCACAGGGCATTGGGAAAGTATTCAGATTTGTTATGTTACAGCCTTATTCTAAAATTCATTAAATAGTTTTTTTCCCTTATCAATGTACACACAATAACCCATAATGACAAAGCAAATACAGGTTTTTAGAAATGTTGGCTAATTTATAAAAAATTAACAGCTGAAATATTACATTTACATAAGTATTCAGACCCTCTAATCAGTATCTTGTTGAAGCACCTTTGGCAGCGGTTACAGCCTTGAGTCTTCTTGTGTATGACACTACAAGGTTGGCACACCTGTATTTGGTGAGTTTCTCCCATTCTTCTCTGCAGATCCTCTCTGTTAGGTTGGATGGGGAGCATTGCTGCAAAGCTATTTTCACGTTTCTCCAGAGATGTTCGATCGGGTTCAGGTCCGGGCTCTGGCTGGGCCACTCAAGGACATACAGAGACTTGTCCCGAAGCCACTCCTGCGTTGTCTTGGCTGTGTGCTTAGGGTCGTTGTACTGTTGGAAGGTGATCCTTTGCCCCAGTCTGAGGTCCTGAGCGCTCTGGAGCAGGTTTTCATCAAGGATCTTTCTGTACTTTGGTCTGTTTATCTTTCCCTTGATCCTGACTGGTCTTGCAGTCTCTGCCGCTGAAAAACATCCCCACAGCATGATGCTGCCACCACCATGCTTCACCGTAGGGATGGTGCAACATTTTTTCCAGACGTGACGCTTGGCATTCAGGCCAAAGAGTTCAATCTTTGTTTCATCAGATCAGAGCATCTTGTTTCTCATGGTCTGAGAGTCTTTAGGTGCATTTGTCATACTCCAGATGGAGTATGACAAAGTATACTCCATCTGGAGTATACTTGTCTGGCCACTCTACCATAAAGGCCTGATTGGTAGAGTGCTGCAGAGATGGTTGTCCTTCTGGAAGGTTCTCCCATCTCCACAGAGGAACTCTGGAGCTCTGTCAGGTTGACCATCGGGTTCTTGGTCACCTCCCTGACCCCGGCCCTTCTCCCCCAATTGCTCAGTTTGGCCGAGCGGCCAGCTCTAGGAAGAGTCTTGGTGGTTTCAAACTTCGTCCATTTAAGAATGACAGAGGCCATTGTGTTTTTGTTTGGGTACCCTTCCCCAGATCTGTGCCTCGACACAATCTTGTCTGGGAGCTCTACGGACAATTCCTTCAACCTCATGGCTTGGTTTTTTCTCTGACATACACTGTCAACTGTGGGACCTTATATTGACAGGTGTGTGCCTTTCCAAATCATGTCCAATCAATTGAATTGACCACAGGTATCAAGTTGTAGAAACATCTCAAGGATGATCAATGGAAACAGGATGCACCTGAGCTCAATTTCAAGTCTCATAGCAAAGGGTCTGAATACTTATGTAAATAAGGTATTTCTAAAACCTTTTTTTGCTTGATCATTATGGAGTATTGTGTGTAGACTAACGATAATTTTGTATTAATTTAATCCATGTTAGAATACGGCTGCAACATAACAAAATATTGAATACTTTCCGAATGCACTGTAGACTTGCGCTGCCTCAGTGATAAAAAAAAAATGGCACTTGTCATTTCCTACTATTAATGACTTAGCTGATAAATACTTTGTTGAGGGAAAATGTACTTGATACGATTGTGACATGTTGTTGTCTCACCTAGCTATCTTAAAATGAATGCACTAACTGTAAGTTGCTCTGGATAAGAGTGTCTGCTAAAATAATAAAATGTATATAAAATAAAATGTTTTCATAGCATTCACACTACTACTGGCGCTAGTCTTACCCTGCTTTGGAGTGAGGTCATTGTCTCAATTGTATGTGCTGCAGTCTGTGTCATATTAACTTGACTCTCTCTCTCCCACTGTGACACCATGCGTTTTCCCCAGGCTAGGGTCGTATCCTGCTTAAATACATGCTTCTCTCTCCCCAGGGGTATGGAAAGGCAGCTGGATGGGATGGAAAACTGGAGCCTTTTCCCACACCACATTGTCCTCCCTTGCCTCTTCCTCTTGCACCTTGCATTAATGGCATTCAGAGTGGAGACAGAATGCTTTCCTGGTGATGGGTAGGAAACATTACTGATTCTAAGAAGATGGCACACAACAATGTTTGATGAGAACAATGAATCTGTGTCACAGTAGTAAACACTGTCAGGGGGAGAGGCATTGTGTACATACTGGGGGGGGGGGGCATTGTGTTTACAATTTCAATTTTCTCTTGCCGCATCTCTCTCTCTCTCAAAAATTGCATGTTTGGGGGCATGGTCTGTTTCCATGGTGCTCTAGGGCACCCATACTTAAGGCTGTGTCTTTAATGTGTATCATAGCTATTGTTTTCATAATGCCATAGAACTGTGGCTATATCATACTTTATTTTTACATCATTATACACCACACACCCAGTTATAGTGTAAACTAAAAAGCTGTGCATGCTGCAAATCTGCAATCCATACTGCATACAGTATCTCAACCACAAATACATATGCTAATAGGCTTTGTTTTGTGGTCATGTCTTGATGTCTTCCACATATCTGATGTCTTCTTTTTCTCTTTACAAAGTTACACTGTGCCAGATCATCAAACAGGTACTTAATTTCAGTGCTATTGCCTGGTATATAATTGTCTGCTGAGGTACTATTCCCATCGCTAGGAACATAAAACAAAATCCACTCAGGGCTGTTAGTTACTCCTGACCAATTTTATTTGTACAAAGTTTCTCAACTGAAAACAAAACTGGAAAAACACTAATGGCTATTAATTGTATTAAACAGAGAGGCCATTATGAGGATGGCTGGGCATTAGGGGGAACAAACCTTTCTAGAGGGAACAAGCCGTGAAAGGGGTAAATCTATCTCCTCTTACTGCACCCCCCTGGAATGCACACATGAGCATGATATTCACTATAAAACTCAAGGGCTATGAGGGCGATGTGCCCACCCAGACTCTTAAAGTATAAAGATCATAAAAATAAATATAGATAGAATATAAAGCGTAGGGCAAGAGTTCATAGTTCGCATAACGGTCATGGTAAGTCAGCTCAGAGTCATGGTCCATCATAGATATTTTAAGTGTAATAGCAGTTGATTGAATTGTAGTGGGTTGCAGTGCTCTGTGAGGTTAAGGTAGGCAGTGCTGATTCGGGTAGGTATTGTGGAGTCATGTGAAGGCAGTGGGTTGTTGGAGGTCCATTGATCCTGCTTTACTCTACTGTATGTGGCATGTTGAGAAAAAGGCATATTTCTTGCAAGGGGTTTGGAGCTACAGTATAAGAATGAGTCTGTGCTGCTCAGTGCTTGCACAAATGGTCCGCTAACACGATTTGCTGAGGAAAAGGAGGTTTTTAAAGATTTTAAAGTGATCAATAACATCTTCTCCAGCACATTAGCATGCAGAGGGAAAACAATACTGTGGCTGAGTCAAAGGGTTGAAAGGAAGCTACCTTCACAAAGATGCTCAGTGGGCAGCAGCACTGCTGCTGATGTTGTATAAGATGGAAGCCCTGACACTATACAGTAGGTCAAATCCACCATGAGCATATATCTAGAGCACATCCTGTTCTCTACGTATACTACATTCTGCTCTACAGTATAATGGGGAAAGTGCTCTTCCAGCAACTAATAAAAATGCTGGCCTCTTTCTGCTAATAATAACCATGCAGGCCAAAATAAGTACCGGTATAATATCATTTAAACATGATTATTTCGTTGTTGAGTCACAGCTCATTCTGAAAATGAGAATAAACACAACAGCATGAATGTGAGATACAATGTCCCTAGGCTTTGGGCATAACCCTGCTTTTATATCTGTTTCTGGTCTGTTTCTAGGCCTGCATCTTTTATTTATACCCAGGTTTTTTGTGTTTGTTTGAGAGGGAGAAGAGGGGGTTCTGTATGGTTACCGAGCAGGGCGACTCTAGTACTGTCCCTGCTCCCTGCACTACCATGCGACTCAGCCTCATAGCAGAGCAGAGCAGGGCGCAGCCTGAGAGGAGAGACATGGTGGAAATGAAGCGGAAAAACGATCCTGGGCCATCCTCCAACGCAACAATTCCTCTAAAACTATGCCTCTAGAGAATCGAGGACATCTCCACCCAAACATGTAATCGCCTACGTGCAGCAAATCCCTCTAGGACTGCAGGCTACCCGGTGCTGTTGGAATACTAAGACAAGAAGAGAATTAAACTATTTAAATGCATTATTTATTCCCAGTTTAGCAGGCAGACCAAACCTAATCAGTGAGCAGTAAAAACGTATGGTAAAATAGGGAGTCCTGCCATAACTCTACAAAAAACTTTTTAGATATTTTCATTACCTCGTGTAAAATACTGCATGATAGAGATACCAGTAGGCCCGGATTCACTGAGACCTCATACTGAGACAATAGATTTATTTATAATAGATGTATTTAAAAGATGACCGATCCAATTAAACATCTCCTTATACTGTATACAGTATTTCAGAGTGAGGATGGGGTACAGTATGTTACCTACAGCCTGTGTAGAAAAACAAAAAGCAAAACACAAAAATAACCTCTTTGGCTCACCATGACAGCAACAACAAATTCTCCTCAACACTGTACATGATAACAATACAATTAAAGAATAAGCTTTGTTGAAAACAAAGATGATTTGCAATTTAAAGCTCATTTACTCAGGCACCAAACTAGAGATTTAGGAAGAGAAAGCCAGGGAATATAGTGAGATTATTGTACTTGAAGCACTGAGATTGAATTAGAGTAGAAAAGCCTCCATCTCATCTGCTCAGACTGACACAGTAGAGCATGTCCACAGAATACATCACAGCTGTGTCGTTCCACCAATTAGGTGCCTTTTGAGGAGTGTAACTTGTTGACATTTTTATTTCACAAAAATGTTACATTCTGTCATAAAGAGCACATGTTCAACTTAATAAAAAACTTGGTTTCCCATCTTAAGAGAAAAAAGAACTCTAGTAATTGCCTATTA
Organism: Salvelinus fontinalis; assembly: GCF_029448725.1. Taxonomy (NCBI): domain Eukaryota; kingdom Metazoa; phylum Chordata; class Actinopteri; order Salmoniformes; family Salmonidae; genus Salvelinus; species Salvelinus fontinalis. Next base: position 37,066,447 of record NC_074677.1, read on the forward strand.
AGATGACTATAGTAAGTGACTATTAAGTAAGTGCCTATTAAGTGGCAATTAAAGTAACAGGGTTGACAATTTCATCCTAAATCAACCATAATCATCTTGTGACAAGGGGAATGGAAGTTTGTTGTGTGTAACAGTGAAGGGCAATTGAACGCAAGCGTCCTAAAAAAAAAACATTTCTAGCCTGTGTATCTATTGGTAAAAGGGTTGAGGTGTTATACCCGATCCGCTCAGTTTTCCACCACAAAATGCCCAGAAAATGGCCCAAAAGAGTAGACCAGCTCACCTGATTTTACACTATGATATGACTATTAGATGTTCAATGTAAAAATGAAAAAAGTAAGGAATAGTTTCACCTTATTAAAAGGAGAGTTCAGGTTGTGGTTGTTGTTTTTTTAACTTAAAATGAATCACTAATCACATCCTCTTCAGAAATGACTTTGTCAAAGTAACAAACCAACTATGGCTTTAGAATGATGGTGATACTTGGGAAAATGTTGGTGTTAAGTGGGTTAAAATCTTCCTATAAGTTACAGAAGATGCACAGAGGGACATTCAAATGCTGAATTTGCGACTTTAGCAAGTCTTAATTAATATAAAAAAGGCTTTTAAAATTCAATATTTGTGCACAATCTTGACTTAGAATATCAAAGGCACTTATTTCGCGGAACGACTCACCTAGCTACAGTACACTCTCACAATTACAGCTAAACACCACGTTTGTCAGACAAGTGAAATTATACACTACCTGATTCACTGATTAGCACAGAATGTTGACTCTGTTGATTGTGGATGTACCTTTTTAATTGCTTCATCAGTTTTATGTAGCCTACTAAGCTGAACTTCAGCCAGACGACACAGGCAGAATACAAATCTACACACCTGCTGTCCAAAAATATCCAAACATAGTAGACTATTATGATGAAGCCTGCAATTCACTGTTGTGTTACTTTAAAGTGCTCCACTAATGGGCAAGTGTTTGTCATTTTGGTTTGTTTACATTAATAATGAACATAATGGTGTGGCACAATGGTGCAAACTCATTGTGCTGGTCAGTCATGACTAAGTGAGTGACCATATAAATCCATCTGTAAGAGCTCTCATGTCCTTCACTGGAGTCTGTTAAGTGGATTTGATAAAACATGAAAGAGTGATTACTCATTGCATTGTTTTCCGATGGTTATCAAAAGGGAAACTATTGAAACCACTTCAGTTTTCATGCTAATTAGGAAAAGGGTGTGAATTCAAATCAATTGGTGTTTCAAATAACAAGGGTTTCTAATGGAACCTTGTGAAAAAGTATACTTTTAAACCCATCTGTCTAACACATAGCTACACAAATTAAATTAGATCTTCATGAAATGACTGGGGTAACTTTACCATTGTCTGTGAATAAAATATTTTATTGGCATCATTACGTAAGACACTGTTTTAATAAACTGTTCTTTTCAACTTCTTGTATCCGATATGGCTTTGGTCCACAATGTAACTTCAAAGTTACTCCTGTTCGTTTAGCCTATAGAAATAGTTGTCTGGACCTGATCTTGCAGCCATAGTGAGGATTGTATTTGACGTCATCCTAACTCAGATACACAGTTAGGGAGAAAATGAGACTAGAGCATTATTGAGAAATGGAAAATACATTATGTTAATATAAAAAAGTTATACAAGATTGTATGTTCGTACAGATTTTTCAGTATGTGAACTGCTCACTTCTGTTTCAGAACCTTGGACAGCAACCAGACAAAAACCCAAGGACAGAAAATCCAGCGATACTGGCTGGCTATAGAAATACCTTGAGGCAACCAAACTCATGGGGAGACACCTATAGACGTGGAATATAGATGAGTGGCTGCCAAGCTTGAAATTAAAGAAACACCCCACAAAAGTGACATCAAATAAATGTTATTATATGAAATATATGTGTTTTACACATAAATCAGGTGCATATGAACATATGAAAGAATGGACTTTTGTTTGGCTGCCTTGATTCTACTGTAGCTTTAGAATTCCTCATCAATGTATGATCAAAACAATGTTTTCCCTGATACTACGATGCCATACACTTGATTTCATAACACAACATGCTCATCCTTCATTTTGATTGAGCAGCATGTCTAATGTAGTCATTATTCTCTTGATTCGTGTGTTAAGTTGATTTTACACAGTAGCATTCCTGGAATAGGATGGAATGTGAAATGTGAAAACAAATTTGAACAAACAGCGAGGTGACCTTCATGGAGAATGATTTTAATCTCTGCTTTCTAATTAGCAAGTTTTTTGTTTTGGAAATAATGTCTTGGCATTCTTCAGTGTTTCTCAAATAAGATAGCTTGCTGATTTATGCCTCTGTGTACCATGGCATTCTGTCTCTATTCATTTCAGTAGAATTACCAGTGACATTATTACTTTCCCTAGATTTACATTTTACAATTGGCTAATTCCAAAATTGTATGTTGAGAAATACCTACAGTTTATTCACCCAAACTGGTGAATTGCATGCTAACGTTCATTAATTGAGTGACATGGTTCACTTCAGATACAAAATGTCAAACATTTTAAAGGCTACCCTTTTCCAACAACAGCAAAAACCACTTCCGGTTTGAATGAATGAAACAAATAGTATAATTCTCAGAGAAATTAAAATAGGCTTGTTGAACACTAAGCGCAGATCATTTGCTTTCCAAATACACCAAAATTTCCAAGCCAAGAAAGTTTGCATATAGAGGTCACCACTGCAGCAGGAGCTGAATCCAAATGAGACGCTTTACGTTGTGTTCATTTTAGCATACAGCTATCTGCTGGATGAAGGACAGATCTAGATATACAGCCAATAGTGGTTTCCACTGACACATTATGTGGTAATTAGGTTTTCACTGGGAGCAATATAGCAGTTGACTTGTGAGGTGCATTTTGACACCAGGGAGAGGGGAAAGGTCTAATAACTCTAGCTTGTTTGTTGCATGAGGCTGGTAGCCTAGTGGTTAGAGAGGTGAGCCAGCAACTGGAATTGAGTGTTCAAAATCCGGGTCTGATGGGAAAAATCTGTTGGGAAGTGAGCTGCCAACCGGAGGGTTGCTGGTATCAAATCCTAGATGTCACTTAACTCCCCAAAACAACAGCTCCCCGGGCCCCTAGTGTGGCACACCCCACACCTCTCCAAAACCTGTATGTGTACAGTGCTTCCGGAAAGTATTCAGACCCTTTGACTTTTTTTTAACGTTACAGCCTTATTCTTAAATGGATAAAATAATTTTTTCCCCTCATCAATCTACACACAATTAAAAATGGAAATATTACATTTATATAAGTATTCAGACCCTTTACTCAGTACTTTGTTGAAGCACCTTTGGCAGTGATTACAGGCTCGAGTCGTCTTGAGTATGACACTACAAGCTTGGCACACCTGTATTTGGGGAGTTTCTCCCATTCTTCTCTGCAAATCCTCTCAAGCTCTGAGGTTGGATGGGGAGCGTTGCTGCATAACTATTTTCAGGTCTCTCCAGAGATGTTCGATCGGGTTCAAGTCCGGGTTCTGGCTGGGCCACTCAAGGACATACAGAGACTTGTCCCAAAGCCACTCCTGCGTTGTCTTAGCTGTGTGCTTAGAGTCGTTGTCCTATTGGAAGGTGAACCTTCACCCCAGTCTGAGGCCCTGAGTGCTCTGGAGGAGGTTTTCATCAAGGACCTCTCTGTACTTTGGTCCGTTCATCTTTGCCTCAAACCTGACTAGTCTCCCAGTCCCTGCCACTGAAAAACATTGTGTCTCGACACAATCCTGTCTCGAAGCTCTATTGACAATTCCTTCAACCTCACGGCTTGGTTCTTGCTCTGACATGCACTGTCAACTGTGGGACCTTATATAGACAGGTGTGTGACTTTCAAAATCATGTCCAATCAATTGAATTTACCACAGGTGGACTCCAATCAAGTTGTAGAAACATCTCAATGGCTCAATGGAAACAGGATGCACCTGAGCTCAATTTCAAGTCTCATAGCAAAGGGTCTGAATACTTATGTAAATGTTTGCTATTTTTAATACAATTGCAAAAAAAAAAAAAAAAAACTGTTTTTTGCTTTGTCATTATGGGGTATTGTGTGTAGATTGATGAGGAAAATGTTATATTTAATCCATGTTAGAATAAGGCTGTAACGTAACAAAATGTGGAAAAGGGGAAGTGGTCTGAATACTTTCTGAATGCACTTGTATGTACGGTGAGCTCCTAAAGTACTGGGACGGTGACATATTTTTGGGGTTTTGGCTCAGCCCTTTGATTGAAAAGTTTTGGGACAAATTCACTTACATGCGTATTAAAGTAGAAAAGTTAAGTATTCATAGCACACAATGACTATGTCAAGCTTGTGACTACACATTTGCTGGATGCATTTGCAATTTGTTTTGGTTGTGTTTCAGATTATTTTGTGTCCAATAGAAATGAATGGTAAATAATGTATTGTGTCATTTTGGAGTCACTTTTATTGTAAATCAAATCAAATCAAATGTTATTGGTCACATACACGTGATTTTCATATGTTATTGCGGTTGTAGCGAAATGCTTGTGCTTCTAGCTCCGACAGTGCAGTAATATCTAACAAGTAATATCTAACAAATTACACAACATATACCCAGTACACACAAATCTAAGTAGGAATGAATTAAGACTATATGCATATGGAAGAGCGATGTCAGAGTGGAACGGACTAAGATACAGTAGAATAATATAGAATACAGTGTATACATATGAGATTAATAATGCAAGATATGTAAACAGTATTAAGTGACTAAGATACCGTAGAATAGTATAGAATACAGTATATTCATATGAGATGAGTAATGCCAGATATGTAAACATTATCAAAGTGACTAGTGTTCCATTCCTTAGAGTGGCCAGTGATTCCTAGTCTATGCCTATAGGTAGCAACCTATAATGGGGCGGCATGTAGCCTAGTGGTTAGAGCGTTGGACTAGTAACCTGAAGGTTGCAAGATTGAATCCCAGAGCTGACAAGGTAAAAATCTGTCCTTTTGCCCCTGAACAAGGCAGTTAACCCACTGTTCTTAGGCCGTCATTGAAAATGAGAATTTGTTCTTAACTGACTTGCCTAGTTAAATGAAGGGAGGGGGGAAGAAAAATAATGTGTGCTAGTGATGGCTGTTTAAGTCTGATGGCCTTGAGATAGAAGCTGTTTTTCAGTCTCTCGGTCCCAGCTTTGATGCACCTGTACTGACCTTGCCTTCTGGATGATAACGGGGTGAACAGGTAGTGGCTCGGGTGGTTAATGTTCTTGATTATCTTTTTGGCCTTCCTGTGACATCGGGTGCTGTAGGTGTCCAGGAGGGTGGATAGTTTGCCCCCGGTAATGCATTGGGCAGACCGCACCACCCTCTGGAGAGCCTTGCGGTTGTGGGTATTGCAGTTGCCGTACCAGGCAGTGATACAGCCCAACAGGATGCTTTCAATTGTGCATCTGTAAAAATGTGTGAGGGTTTTAGGTGACAAGCCAAATTTCTTCAGCCTCCTGAAGTTGAAGAGGCTCTGTTGCGCCTTCTTCACCACACTGTCTGTTCTAAACACTTCTACATTAATGTGGATGCTATGGATAATCCTGAGGGAATCGTGAATAATGATGAGTGAGAAAGTTACAGACACATGTAACAGTGTTGCTTCCATCCCTCTCCTCACCCCAACCTGGCCTCAAACCAGGGACCCTCTGAACACATCAACAACTGCCTCCCACAAAGCATCATTACCTATCGCTCCACAAAAGCCTCGGCCCTTGCAGAGCAAGGGAAATAACTACTTCAAGGTCTCAGAGCGAGTGACTTCACCGATTGAAACGCTATTAGCGCGCACCGCTAACTAGCTAGCCATTTCACACCGGTTACACACACAAATATCCTATCCCCCCAAAATGCTAACCTCTCCTGTTATTGTAATGGTGAGAGGTTAGCATGTCTTGGGGGTTTGATATTTGTGCATCTGTAACTTTCTCACACCATTATTCACAATTCATTCAGGATTATCCGTAATGATGGTAGCATCCACATTCATGTATAATTGTTTAGAAACATATTCTATTCTTATTTACAAAAAAATGTATCCAAAATTACACAATCAATTATTTAACATGAATTTATATTGGACACAAAATAAACTGAAACACAACCAAAACAAACGGCAAAAGCATCCAACAAAGCTTGATGTACTGTAGCTCATTGCATGCTATGAATGTGGGACCAAAGACTTCACTTTTTACTTCTTTAATACACATACTGTAAGTGGATTTGTCCTAATAGTTTTGACTTTTGGTCCTGTAAAATGGGAGACTAGGTACAAAAGGTTTTATAATTTCTAAACAGTTCTCCCAATATGGACGAAAATATCCTCAAATTGAAGCTGACAGCACTTTAACCTCAACTGTATCATTTCAAAGCCAATTCAACAACAAACTGTCAATGTCCCAATACTTTTGGAGCTTAGTGAATGTGGGTTTGTCGTAGGGGCTGGGTTAAAAGAGGAAGTCAAATTTAGGTTAGACCTTGTGTGTAATTGACCAATAAAGTTATCTTAATCTTACATTTGATCAATCAGGCTTGTAGCTGGTGGACCACCCACTGGACACGGACATCAGTTCAACATTTAGTTTTGATTTGATCTGATTTAGTTGTCAACTAACGTGAATTCAATGTGAAAGCAACAAAAATGTGAGCCATGTCATTGGATTTAGGTAAAGGTTGTATGAAAAAAAAAGTATGAAAATGTATGCACTCACTACTGTAAGTCGCTCTGGATACGAGTGTCTGCTAAATTACTCAAATGTCAAATGTAAATGTCAAGGTTTGGTGAAAAAACTACAAACAATACCGAAATTACTTTATGTTGATGACTTTTTAAAAATCCATTCAGTTTTTCCTGATGATTCAACATCATCACATAGAGTTATATTTCATTTTCTATGATGTGGAAACAACATTGATTCAACCAGTTTGTGCCCAGTGGACATGGACTGAAACCTGCACTGATCAACAGGAGGAAAAGTGAAATACTTGTCTGAAACAGTCTGAGACTTTGAAATATTTGATTTATCGATCACACTGTACAGTATTGTGCATAGACTCACTGCCAACAAGCCTCAGACAGTTGATTGCACAACAAATGATGCAGCCAAGGTGTTTGATCCTAGTTGTCTGACAGGGAGGAGGATGGAGGGGCTCTGGGAGGGCATTGTTTGCACTACTTTCAGGCAGTTTATAAAAATGCAACAGAATGGACAATGGCTTGAAACAAAATTCTATGGAGGAACAAAGGTACCCTTTGCATATCTAAAATAGCATGTGGTAGAAATTATTTAGCACCTAGTAGAAATGCCATACTGTATATCAACCGTTAAAAACACATTTGATGTTTGTACTGTAGGCTTTTTCTTGTTGAAGGTAAACTCATGAGAGTTTGTGTTACTGTTTTGACATAATGATATGCACTAACCCTCAGACATGTATCAATATATTTTTTTGTAGAGAATATCTGTTATAAAACGTTATCCCAATCAATCTTAATGAATCTTTCCAGTGTGGTAAAACGAAACACTGCTCTCTTGCCTCGAATTTGCATATTGATGATATTGTATGTGCATTTTTTTAGGATGTTGCTCTGAAACTTACCAATATGTGCAAGGGTCCTTAGAGGGAACAAAAAAACTTTAGGCGATACAGCTCTGCTCTCTGCCTCCCTCTCTCTGCCTTTCTTTGTGCCTCTCTCTCTTTGTGCCTCTCTCTCTCTCACTCTCTCTCTCGCTCTTTCTCTCTCTCTTGTTTTTCTCTCTGCCTCTCTCTCTCCCTCTCTCTCTCTGGTCTCTCTCTGTGCCTCTCTCTCTCTCTCTCTCTCTCTCCCTCTCTCTCTCTGGTCTCTCTCTGTGCCTCTCTCTCTCTCTATCTCTCTCTGGTCTCTCCCCAGCTCTGAACTCATTGTTCTCAAAGTCTTCCCATTAGGGTTCCCTGGAGCAGATCCACAGCTGCTTGGACTGTGGCTAACAAGAAAACGTTGGCTCTTTCTAACGCATCCACATACATATATTCAGGAAGATTCATCAAGTATTTATCAGAACAATGTCTTCCTTTCTCTCCCCCTCTCCCTCGTGAGAACCATTTGTACAGATACTAGCTCAGTATAAGCTCTTGGAAATATAGCTTTTACTGTCATTGATCCAGGCATTTAAAATCCAACATCAAATGCATGCTTTGGATCTTGTAAGCACAACCGCAGCAATCTATACCAGAAGCATATTGGTCATAAAAGGCATGTGATATTTAACAAGAAGAAAGCAGGAGGTTTATGAAAGACAGTACCACTAGGAGGAATTCGCTAACTGTCAGAAATGACACAATCTGAGTATTTAGTATTCCCCATGCCATCTACTGTAGCTGTTTTTGGCAAAACAAACACAAATACCTCAACAACACCTACCAAAACATATTACAGTGACACTTGGCCATGACGGTATAGCCCACTCTAGAGGCAACAGCAGGTATTCAGTTGTTCCAAATGAGGAATCTCCATGGAATAATTCATACCAAGGCGTATCTTAGAATACCTGCTGTTACACTAAGAAAACTTGTTTTGTTTTCGTGAATTGTCTGAAAAATATTTAAATACTAGAATGACATTATCCATCAAGAAATGCTGAAAGAAGACTGCTCATGTGATAATTCTTCTATTAAAGAAACATGGCCTTAGCAGCTGCATATGTTACCACATACTTTTCTAGGGTAAACACCATCAGATAATGAATCAGTATTTTATAAGAGCATTCTAGTGGTACAGAATCACATGACACACATATTCCACAATATCCCTGCCTGTTATTGTCTCATGGTCATTGTCTGCATAACAATAGTTCTGACCTTAAGGTTGACTCATTTAGCTTGCAGTAGAGGAGATGTCTGGTCACAATTCAAACTAGAGTGGAGACATCTGAATTGGATAATTGCAAGGTGCACTTTTTCTTTTGCAAAGAAATGTAAATCCAATAGTGATGGGACAGCAGTAAAAATGTCACTCAGGATTCAGAGGTCTCTTAAAGGGATAATTTCTCACTTGAATAGGCATAGTGCAATGGCAAAGATGGCTTTATGCAGTCTCTCTCTCTCTCGCTCGCTCGCTCACTCACTCACTCACTCACTCACTCACTCACTCACTCACTCACTCACTCACACACACAAAGACTAGTTATTATTGGAGGAATTCGTTTTATCAATTCCTTTTTGGTGGTAGACGGATATCAATTTTTCTATCTTCTACAGAGGTCAGTTTTTTGGGACAGTCTCCTGGACCACCTCAAGCACTGCATCAGCTTCAACTACTTCAGATAGAAAATAAAACAAATATCTAGAGGACATTCCACTTACTGTCTCATCCCAATAACAGATCAGACTAGCAGCCTTTTATTTTCATTATGCATTGTACTTGAATTTTCATTTTGTTTCTTCTATACCTTATTGAACCATCTGTTTTCCTTTTTCTTCATGTAAATCTGTAATAATTTGTTTATCTCTCTTAAAAATCAGACGTTTTTTGTACGTTTTTGTTTTATTGACGGGGGGAGGTGCCTACAGTACAAGTCCCTCTGAGTTTCTTACTCACCTGTCCTGCGCATGTTCTGTTTGTTTACCTTTTAAACCTTCATCATATTGTTTTGTATTTGTTTGTGTGTGTGTGTAAATAAATAATAATACAAAAAATAGAAACCATAGTTAATTAAAGTGTGAATGACATTTTCAGAGAATGTACAGTTGAGTGTGTGTTGTCTTGTGTATGTAATCGTGTGCATGTAATCGTGTGTGTGCGCCTGTGTGTGCGTGTGTGCGTGTGTAAGTGTGTGTGCTTGAACTAGATGACTGTGAGAATCTTTTCCTTATGGCAGCTCATAGAATTTTAGCACCTTGCTATAAGGTCAGTGATACAGAGATAAATCAAAGGAAAGCCCTGGGCTGGTCTCAGAACTCTGACTTATTGTACATAAAGAGCCAAATGCATATTACAGCTTCACATGAATAACTGAAGCTTATACTTTCTTAACATATCTCCCTTATAATGTTATGCATTACTGATGTTATTCACTGTCATCATCCAGGCATTTGCAGGAAGTTAACTCATTCCTATTTTATGAAAAAACTATTTAAATTCTCAAATAAGTTATAATACACTTAACACTGACCATGGAATCATTTGCATGTAAGAATAATTTAATTTCTAAAGCCAAATGAGCAATTAAAACATATCAGGATACTCTTTGGCTTAACATTTGTTTCCCAACAAAACATGCTTATCTAATAAATGGATACAAGTATTATTAGCATTTTTTAAACAAAATATCCAGAGTGAACAGAATACTAACAAAATGTATTCTACCAAGCTGCACATGACTCAGATAAAAAAAAGTATCTCCAACCAAATCAGTCACTTAGATGCAAACAATCACACAGACCTCTGAGACAGGAGATGTGCACAAAGGACAATGTCGTCTCCTTATCGTCGAGGGTGACCAAGCCCACCTATCACAAAGCTTTAAAGCTGAGGAGAATAAGGCTTAGATCTCCACGTGTACCGTGCACCTGCTCCTGCACAGGGAAGCTATTTTCTTTGAGACAGTCCCCATGGTCCCTCATTCATCAGTGACAGCATGGGCTGAAATCACAGCCACCTCGGCCACAATGGCATTAACAGGAACAGTCACGCCTTATAGTTGCCTTGAGATGCTCCCCAATGTTGAAATCCAAGGACATTTATCTTGTTTTCTATGGCACATATCTCTCCCCAAGGCAGAGCTGGGAATGCTCTGGGCTAATTGCAGTGCAACCCTTATTAACTAGCAGGTTTGAAGGCTGTGGACTCCAAGAGGGGGGCTGAAAGACCTCCAGGAGTGCCCTGATCACCACTCCAAGATGCATCAGCAATGAGAAAAACTACAGTGAAGTTCATCCATCATTATGCGTGTGTGTGTGTGTGTGTGTGTGTGTGTGTGTGTGTGTGTGTGTGTGTGTGTGTGTGTGTGTGTGTGTGTGTGTGTGTGTGTGTGTGTGTGTGTGTGTGTGTGTGTGTGTGTGTGTGTGTGTGTGTGTGTGTGTGTGTGTGTGGAGGGTAAAACGGTTGACTGCATATTAGTCCTGACTGAGTGGAACACCAATCCACAGGTACCGAGGATGAAGAGATCGGATGCTATTAGCTAAGAGGAGTTTACCTACAGAAAGGGTCTCATGCAGGGTCAAAACTGTCAGAGCCTTTCACTATGCATCAGATCAGATGAGAGTGACAAGCCCAGTGAGACAGACAGGTTGTCAACATTCAATGAGTACGGTGTCACATTTAATGAAAGGTAACTGATAGACAGTGTGAAGGGGTGGCTGCTCTGCTTATTCACATATTATGCAATTTCAGGAAAAAACGTGACAAGTTAGCTGCTACTGCACACACACACACACACACACACACACACACACACACACACACACACACACACACACACACACACACACACACACACACACACACACACACACACACACACGTGCAAGCACACATACTCACACCTCAATGCGGCTTTGAGTAAGCCTATATGTTTCATAAGAACAAATGTACAGTACAGTCAAAAGTTTGGACACACCTACTCATTCAAGAGTTTTTCTTTATTAGTTTTTCTTTATTCTTTATTAACCAAAAAAGTGTCAAACAAATCAAAATATATTTTATATTTGAGATTCTTCAAAGTAGCCACCCTTTGCCTTGATGACAGCTTTGCACACTATGTGCTTTTTCATAGTTTTGATGTCTTTACTATTATTCTACAAAGTAAAACATTAAGAAAAACCCTTGAATGAGTAGGTGTGTCCAAACTTTTGACAGGTACTGTACGTATTTCTAAAAATGTCGACAGAGCAAGCCCATTGTGTGAATAAATAGTTGTGTTAAAGACCTCACCAAGAGTTGGCAGATGAAGGACAGTAAATTAATGCTGAATCTCCATTCTACTATGATATGTTCCTGTAGGTCTGTCTTTTGTGCTTCAGGGTCTTGCTTTAGGACAATTTTTTTCTCGTGACCAATCTCGTGAGGTTAAGCAACTGATACAGGACAATGGTGCCAGTGTCAGATATTGAAAACGCATTATACTTAATTAAATATACATACATTCCATGCTACCTCCAAGGGTGAATTTGCATCACAGAGTTACCTTGATGTTCACGTTTGAGAGTAACCTTACTTGGGTAATTTTCAAGTCACACATTCTGTCACACTCATTGTATTTTCAGTATATTTCCCTACTTGTGAATCACCTGGCTATTTTATCTATAATGGCATATTCTCAGAGTTGTTGGAGACCCTTGCACATATGCCTACACAAAAGGCTATTCTGATAACCAAGACACAGACATTCTAGTCATCCACTTCAATAATGACAAATCTCCATATACCACATGCTACCCCAAGACGAGGCATATTCATGCTGGATCCATTCACACTGTAATAATATATTTAGCAGTGAAGTGGAGAACAGAACAGACCCAGCTGATCATAGCTAGATGGCAGAAGAAAAGAGGACCTCAGTGAGCACAGAGGTGACATATCCCCTGGACCATTGTTCTACGTCTCAGTGATTCCTTCTGCCTGATAACATGGGAGACTGGTGCGTGGGAGAGGAGTGGAAACTAAGTGCAACATTCATTAGTCATGCATTGTGTAACATGATATCACTTCCCCCCATTACATACATAGCTTTGGGCCCTGCGACTTTTCATAACCCTGTGCATTTGCAATATTTAAAATACAGATGAAAAATAAATCTGTTTTCTCTAACAGTAATGGGTAGATTCATAGTATTATTATGCCTTTTTACGATGATAACATGTGAGGCACGTTTAGTATGTGGGCAATAATTGAAACTGATAAAAATTACGCATGTGTGCATACAAACAGGGGAAATTGATGTTGGTCTGTTGTTTACACTACTGCCGTACTAACAGACCATGGTATAGGTGCTTTGTGAATAGCTGAACTAAAGAGAAAGAAACAGACTAGTGTATTGTAATGAGATGGCAAACGTTCTCCAAACCAAACAACCAATACTTCTGAATATCATTTTGGACCCTGTATCCTTGTCTCGCTAATACTTATAGTCAAATGTATTTGAACATATATTTTGCATTTATCAACAGTGGTGACAGTGACCTAAATATTGGAATGAGTTTAGTTATTAATGGTCTGCTATTCTGTGAAATACTGTCTGAACATGGCTGCCAAACTGGCTGAACACGGCTGCTAAACTGGCTGAACATGGCTGCCAAACTGTCTGAACATGGCTGCCACATGGGCTGAACATGGCTGCCAAACTGGCTGAACATGGCTGCCAAACTGGCTGAACATGGCTGCCAAACTGGCTGAAAATTCATGCCAGATGTGCATTTAAAAGCCTCCTGTGCACAAACAAATGTTAGATATAATAGGCAGAAATGTCAGCTCTACCTACTGTAGGTTTCTGGATGTAAAGAAATGTCAGCTCTACCTACTGTAGGTTTCTGGATGTAAAGAAATGTCAGCTCTACCTACTGTAGGTTTCTGGATGTAAAGAAATGTCAGCTCTACCTACTGTAGGTTTCTGGATGTAAAGAAATGTCAGCTCTACCTACTGTAGGTTTCTGGATGTAAAGAAATGTCAGCTCTACCTACTGTAGGTTTCTGGATGTAAAGAAATGCAGCTCTACCTACTGTAGGTTTCTGGATGTAAAGAAATGTCAGCTTTACCTACTGTAGGTTTCTGGATGTAAAGAAATGTCAGCTCTACCTACTGTAGGTTTCTGGACGTAAAGAAATGTCAGCTCTACCTACTGTAGGTTTCTGGATGTAAAGAAATGTCAGCTCTACCTACTGTAGGTTTCTGGACGTAAAGAAATGTCAGCTCTACCTACTGTAGGTTTCTGGATGTAAAGAAATGTCAGCTCCTCCTACTGTAGGTTTCTGGATGTAAAGACATGTCAGCTTTACCTACTGTAGGTTTCTGGACGTAAAGAAATGTCAGCTCTACCTACTGTAGGTTTCTGGATGTAAAGAAATGCAGCTCTACCTACTGTAAGTTTCTGGACGTAAAGAAATGCAGCTCTACCTACTGTAGGTTTCTGGATGTAAAGAAATGTCAGCTTTACCTACTGTAGGTTTCTGGACGTAAAGAAATGCAGCTCTACCTACTGTAGGTTTCTGGACGTAAAGAAATGCAGCTCTACCTACTGTAGGTTTCTGGATGTAAAGAAATGTCAGCTTTACCTACTGTAGGTTTCTGGATGTAAAGAAATGCAGCTCTACCTACTGTAAGTTTCTGGACGTAAAGAAATGCAGCTCTACCTACTGTAGGTTTCTGGATGTAAAGAAATGTCAGCTCTACCTACTGTAGGTTTCTGGACGTGAGGAAATGCAGCTCTACCTACTGTAGGTTTCTGGATGTAAAGAAATGTCAGCTTTACCTACTGTAGGTTTCTGGATGTAAAGAGATGTCAGCTCTACCTACTGTAGGTTTCTGGACGTAAATAAATGTCAGCTCTACCTACTATAGGTTTCTGGATGTAAAGAAATGTCAGCTCTACCTACTGTAGGTTTCTGGACGTAAAGAAATGCAGCTCTACCTACTGTAGGTTTCTGGATGTAAAGAAATGTCAGCTTTACTTACTGTAGGTTTCTGGACGTAAAGAAATGTCAGCTCTACCTACTGTACGTTTCTGGACGTAAAGAAATGCAGCTCTACCTACTGTAGGTTTCTGGATGTAAAGAAATGTCAGCTTTACCTACTGTAGGTTTCTGGATGTAAAGAAATGTCAGCTCTACCTACTGTAGGTTTCTGGACGTAAAGAAATGTCAGCTCTACCTACTGTAGGTTTCTGGATGTAAAGAAATGTCAGCTCCTCCTACTGTAGGTTTCTGGATGTAAAGAAATGCAGCTCTACCTAGTGTAAGTTTCTGGACGTAAAGAAATGCAGCTCTACTTACTGTAGGTTTCTGGATGTAAAGAAATGTCAGCTCTACCTACTGTAGGTTTCTGGATGTAAAGACATGTCAGCTTTACCTACTGTAGGTTTCTGGACGTAAAGAAATGCAGCTCTACCTACTGTAGGTTTCTGGATGTAAAGAAATGTCAGCTCTACCTACTGTAAGTTTCTGGACGTAGAGGGTCCTTTCTCAAGTGCTGAGTTGCTAGAATGCCCTTGGGTTTCAAAGATCTGTGTTCCTCTGTGGATTATTTCCCATAATCCATTCTGGTCCCGCTGTTTACGTCAATCTGCCTACTGTTGACAAACCTGCTGACATTCACAGTACATGTAAATGGATTAAAGATTCACTAGATTGATATCACATTTCTACAGCAGGTTTCAACACAGGGGTTATTCAAAGTAAATGACAAGAGCAAAACTAAAATATTGAGAAGACAGAATGTTTTCTCTTCCACAAAGTCATGTTTTGTCACTTTTGTACCACTGTGGGCAAACAGAATCAGATCGTCCTAGACAATGTCAATTTGTTTTCTATAGGGTATTTTATCTGAATGGAAACTCAGAATTAATTTGGACTTTAGGATTGCTTAGTAGCCATACCGACTCTGTTGATGTCCCTATGCATATAACCAACCAACTCTGTTGATATTCCTATGCATATAACCAATCAACTCTGTTGATATCCCTATGCATATAACCAACCGACTCTGTTGATATCCCTATGCATATAATCAACCGACTCTGTTGATGTCCCTATGCATACAACCAACCAACTCTGTTGATATCCCTATGCATATAATCAATCAACTCTGTTGATATCCCTATGCATATAACCAACCGACTCTGTTGATATCCCTATGCATATAATCAACCGACTCTGTTGATATCCCTATGCATATAACCAACCCTGTTGATATCCCTATGCATACAACCAACCAACTCTGTTGATATCCCTATGCATATAATCAACCGACTCTGTTGATATCCCTATGCATATAACCAACCAACTCTGTTGATATCCCTATGCATATAACCAAAGAACTCTGTTGATGTCCCTATGCATATAACCAACCGACTCTGTTGATATCCCTATGCATACAACCAACCAACTCTGTTGATATCCCTATGCATATAACTAACCAACTCTTTTGATATCCCTATGCATATAATCAACCGACTCTGTTGATATCCCTATGCATACAACCAACCAACTCTGTTGATATCCCTATGCATATAACCAACCGACTCTGTTGATATCCCTATGCATATAATCAACCGACTCTGTTGATATCCCTATGCATATAACCAACCCTGTTGATATCCCTATGCATACAACCAACCAACTCTGTTGATATCCCTATGCATATAACCAACCAACTCTGTTGATATCCCTATGCATATAACCAACCAACTCTGTTGATATCCCTATGCATATAACCAACCAACTCTGTTGATATCCCTATGCATATAACCAACCAATTCTGCTGATATCCCTATGCATATAATCAACCAACTCTGTTGATATCCCTATGCATATAACCAACCAACTCTGTTGATATCCCTATGCATATAACCAACCAACTCTGTTGATATCCCTATGCATATAACCAACCAACTCTGTTGATATCCCTATGCATATAATCAACCAACTTCATATAAGAAAGGATGCATCCTATTACCTTTGCATTATGTCTGAGTATTACCAAGAGGCGTGTTTATCGTACATGTCAATGGATGTTTTCTGTGTTCTTCTAGTCTTTCCCTTCCCAGAGACAATGTAGAGTAATATTTTGTGCGTGGGCCCACCTCTTGTATTCAATTTCAGAGGAGAAATCATCCAAAGCTGATCCCTCCATGTCTTCGTGTACAAGTTGAAACACTGCTGATGACGCAGGTTTGTTTGCCACTATAACAGGGCTAAGCAGCGGAGTGGAAAACTTGATTTTCTGCTGGGGTAACAATTCCCAGTGCCTTATACCATAAAAGTAATTAAAGATGTAAGCTACAAAAATGTATCATCCCTGTTGTGCAGCTTCAAAAACGTCATTACAGCTTCCTATTCCCCTGTCTTTCATACGAACTTATTTATTTATTTGCAGGCTATGGAGGCTGTGCAGAGAGGGGCAGGCAGGAATCACTGTGTCTGTGTAGATTAACCAGAGTGGTGCAGCAGTCTAAGGCACTGCATCTCTGTGCTAGAGGTGTTATTACAGACACCCTGGTTCGAATCCAGGCTGCATCACATCTAGCTGTGGTTGCTAGTCCCATAGGGTGGATGATCCCATCTAGCTGTGGTTGCTAGTCCCATAGGGTGGATGATCCCATCTAGCTGTGGTTGCTAGTCCCATAGGGTGGATGACCCCATCTAGCTGTGGTTGCTAGTCCCATAGGGTGGATGATCCCATCTAGCTGTGGTTGCTAGTCCCATAGGGTGGATGATCCCATCTAGCTGTCCCATAGGGTGGATGATCCCATCTAGCTGTCCCATCTAGCTAGTCCCATAGGGTGGAGCACAATTGACCCAGTGTTGTCTGGGTTTGGCCGGTGTGGGCCGTCATTGTAAATAAGAATTTGTTCTTAAACTGACTTGCCTAGTTAAATGAAAGGTTACATTTAAAAATAAAAAGGGATGGGAGAACTCTGCTAATCTCACCTGGCGGAATTTCCTTGATTGATTCTCCAAACTAACATGGCAGAAGTCAAAATATTTGGAGATTTGGGAATGCCAATTAGTCGTAATAGTACAGTTTAAAATGCATATAAGGTGCATTTCAAAAGATGTGGAGGTCAGGGATATGTCCGAATTAGAATCACCTTTATTCCCCAAGTAAATCTACACATTCCCAGAATTTGCCTTAGTGAGTAAGTGCTGCCAGCAATAGACAATATACAAACAGAATACAGACACAAGTCCACATAGACATCATACAGAATATACAATACATAAAACTCTGGAGTATTATAGGCTGATAACAGTGGGAATACACAATTTACAGAGGGAATATATCTACAGTGCATTCGGAAAGTATTCAGACCCTTGACTTTTTCCACATTTACGTTACAGCCTTATTCTAAAATGGATTAAATAAAACATATTCCTCATCAATCTACACACAATACCCCATAATGACAAAGCAAAAAACGTTTTTTAGAAATGTTTGCAAATGTATTAACAATAAAAATTAAAAATAAACGTATTTACATAAGTATTCAGACCCTTTGCTATGAGACTCGAAATTGAGTTCAGGTGCATCATGTTTCCATTGATGAACCTGTCCCACAGTTGACAGTGCATGTCAGAGCAAAAACGACGCCATGAGGTTGAAGGAATTGTCGGTAGAGCTCCGAGACAGGATTTTGTCGAGGCACAGATCTGGGGAAGGGTACCAAAAATGCCTGCAGCATTGAAGGTCCCCAAGAACACAGTGGCCTCCATCATTCTTATTTATTTATTTATTTATTTTTATTTCACCTTTATTTAACCAGGTAGGCTAGTTGAGAACAAGTTCTCATTTGCAACTGCGACCTGGCCAAGATAAAGCATAGCAGTGTGAACAGACAACAACACAGAGTTACACATGGATGGAAGGAAGTTTGGAAGTTTGGAACCACCAAGACTCTTCCTAGAGCTGGCCGCCCGGCCAAACTGAGCAATCGGGGGAGAAGGGCCTTGGTCAGGGAGGTGACCAAGAACCCGATGGTCACTCTGACAGAGCTCCAGAGGTCCTCTGTGGAGATGGGAGAATCTTTCAGAAGGACAACCAACTCTGCAGCACTCCACCAATCAGGCCTTTATGGAAGAGAGGCCAGATGGAAGCCACTCCTCAAAGAGGCCAGATGGAAGCCACTCCTCAGTATAAGGCACATGACAGCCCACTTGGAGTTTGCCAAAAGGCACCTGAAGAACTCTCAGACTATGAGAAACAAAATTCTCTGGTCTGATGTAACCAAAATGTAACTCCTTGGTCTGAATGCTAAGCGTCACATCTGGAGAAAACCTTTCACCATCCCTACGGTGAAGCATGGTGGTGGCAGCATCATGCTGTGGGGATTTCTTTCAGTGTCAGGGACTTGGAGACTAGTCAGGATCAAGGGAAAGATGAACGGAGTAAAGTACAGAGAGATGACTGATGAAAACCTGCTCCAGAGCGCTCAGGACCTCAGACTGGGGCGACGGTTCACCTTCCAACAGGACAACCCTAAGCACACAGCCAAGACAACACAGGAGTGCCGTCGGGACAAGTCTCTGTATGTCCTTGAGTGGCCAGCCAGATCCCAGACTTGAACCTGATCGAACATCTCTGGAGAGACCTGAAAATAGCTGTGCAGCAATGCTCCCCATCCAACCTGACAGAGCTTGAGATGATTTGCAGAGAAGAATAGGAAACTCTTCAAATACAGGTGTGCCAAGCTTGTAGTGTCATACCCAAGAAAACTTGGGGCTGTAATTGCTGTCAAAGGTGCTTCAACAAAGTACTGAGTAAAGGGTCTGAATACTTATGTAAATGTAATAATTCCGTTTTTATACATTTTCAAAAATAAATAAAAATAACAGTTTTTGCGTTTGTCACTATGGGGTATTGTGTGGATTGATGAGGGGAATTTATTTATTTTTAATCCATTTTAGAATAAGGCTGTAACATAACAAAATGTGGAAAAAGTCAACTGGTCTGAATACTTTCCGAACGCACTGTATATCTATGTTTTAGTGTTTCTGGCGATGATTAAATTGAATATGCCATTTATGGAAAGACACATATTTATCTGCTGTTAAATTGTTACTGCATATCATATGCAGTAATGGCAGCACTTTTTGTTTGCATTATCAGCTGTAAGCTCTAGGCATACACTTTGTTTGCCCAGTTTGCCCTCGTACACGGAACTGGAAATCCTAGCCAGCAACTATCTTTTCTAATCGCCATAGTTATCCCACAATAAAGGCATCCTTGCTTGATCAGCATTGTCAGCTTTGGTGCCAGAACCTGAGTGTTCTCTAAACACTGAATGTCTGACACATGCCAAGACCAGGCAACAATTCAATCAGTGTGCGATCACTGGGGACACAGGCTTATTGACAAAGAGACAATACGTGGGCAGCTAGCTGGCACTCTGACAGAGACATGGACGTCACACCACAAACCAGAATGTCCTATTTAGCTGATATGATGCACATATGAATGTGTTAAAAAAGAATATTGAGTAACATTATCTATGCTAGAAATTCAATGTATATTTTATTCACTGTTTGCGCAATGCAGCAGTCATGGGAATATTGCCATATGATTTTTTTTAAATTCCTATCTTTCACCAATTCAGTACAGTGCCCTTATTACTGTGTAACTACCATGTAATTACAATGTAACAAGTATTCTAATGGCTCATTATTACACTGTACTCACACTGTATTGAAACCAGTAACATTAACCTTAACCTAACCCATAGTAAGTACAGCGTAAATACAGTGTAATAATGAGAGAATCATCTAGTGTTCAGCGAAATAACTACACAATGTCAAATACAGGTAGCCTAGTCAAATAGTTAACATCCAATCACATTAACCGTTACTCCCTCGCGGGAATTCCACTAACGGTCCATATATAGCCAAACATAGCTGCTGCTCATTCCGTTTAATCGAAAATTGATAAATGGTTAAAAAAGTAAGGCCTGTGTCAATAGAGACACATACCAGCTCTACTGGTAGTACTGCTACTACCAGCAGTACTAAACCTGCACCTGCCGAAGACACAAGTTGTTCTGCTTCCACGAGCACATCCAATGCTCGCATCAGTAATTCTACATTTGTTGTTAGCCCAGCTAGCATGGACACTGACAGTTGTGAATGTGATGCAGCCGAAGACCTACTGCCCTCAAATACACCATGACAGCGCAACACACAAGGGGTGGAACAGTGGCAAAGGTACCCACAGGACAAACAGAATAATATTAGGGTTAGGAGACATTAAATAGCATTAATACAACAAAAATAATTCAAAGCACGCTCCTTTAGTTTACACCAAAGTTAAACAGATGTATTT
Source organism: Salvelinus fontinalis (assembly GCF_029448725.1). NCBI lineage: Eukaryota > Metazoa > Chordata > Actinopteri > Salmoniformes > Salmonidae > Salvelinus > Salvelinus fontinalis. The sequence continues at coordinate 37,087,509 of NC_074677.1, forward strand.
TTTCTTCATGATAAGCAGGAGTAATATTCTTAGCAGATCAGAATGACAGCAGACTGTACTATTTCTCTACCCGGGAAAGCACCGAACAACAGACAGGGACATTGGACCATCGAAGAGGCGCAAATATGATGAGAACTACATTGATTTGGGGTTCACTTATATTGGGAGTAGTGCCTTTCCTCAGCCAAAGTGTGTTATATATGCAAAAGTACTATCTCACAACTCGATGAAACCTTCACTGTTGCGCAGACATTTAGAAACAAAACATGGCAATTTGAAAAATAAGCCACAGGAGTTTTTTGAGCAAGAATTAAGACGACTTTCGAGTAGTAAGACATGTATAAAAGCAACAGATACCATTAAAAAAAACACCATCCAAAAACTATACAGACAATACCGAACAACACTGTTTTACGACGCATCAGTGACATGGAAGGAGATGTTTTGAAACAATTACTGCTTCGCATACAAGCCAGTGAATTCTATGTTGTTACGTTCCCCAGTTTCTGTGTTGTAGTTTGTGTATTTGACTGTGTGTTTCAGGAAATTGCTTCCTGAAATTCTCCCCAAGCAGCTGATTGGTCGGCCCCGAATTGATGATTGGAGAGCTGACCCCGCCCCCTCGTCAGGACGCAGCTGTCTTCAATTAGATTCCTTCTGAAGCTACTGTATATAAGCCAGTGTTCTGTTGCTCAGGATAGAGATTGATTGTATATCCTGAGATGATTGCTGAGAGAGAGGAGGCTGATGGCTGAGAGAGAGGAGGCTGATGGCTGAGAGAGAGGAGGCTGATGGCTGAGAGAGAGGAGGCTGATGGCTGAGAGAGAGGAGGCTGATGGCTGAGAGAGAGGAGGCTGATGGCTGAGAGAGAGGAGGCTGATGGCTGAGAGAGAGGAGGCTGATGGCTGTGGGTTATTTACTGTGTTAGTTGTTGCTGGGAGCAGCTTTGGTATGTTCTGTGTTAGTTTGTTGCTCAGTCAGATAGAGCTTATTTGATGTCCTGTGTTTCTCAGTTTGTTTGTGAAATTGTTTAGTATTCTGTTTTCATTTGTTCCCAGGGGGGAAGGGGAAGGCACCTAGGGAGTGCTTAGGCGAGAGGCCCGCGGGCATACATATACCCATAGTATATTCACTGTCTAGGCACACTAAGTAAGACCTGGGCGGACCACCCCCTGTATTTTGGTTAGCGCACCAGGTGGTGCTAAGTTAGGTGGGTAGGCAGGTAAGGTAGGAGAGGGGGCTTTGATATTTACTTTATTTGCTTTGGTTCCGTCCAGCCCCTTTTCCCCAAAATTACTGTGATGGAAAAAATTCCTTGTAAATGGTACAATTCTCTGCCTTTGTCATCCTTACTCGCACCTACAGTCCCATACTGCTTTCACTCCACATTGAGTTGTAGCAGGGAGTTGCGTTCCTTCTTCATAGAGGCGTGTGGAACATAAGTGTTACATCTGGATGAGTCAACAGGCGTGGTGGGTCTGGCACAGCTCCTGGTATGTCTGTTACGTTTATGGGGGGTCAATTAAGGAAGACATCCTCTTCTGCAAACCACTGGAAGCCAGGACAACAGGAGAGGATGTTTTTAAAGTACTGGACAGCTTTGTGACATCAAATGGACTTTGGTGGTCAAGATGTTGGTATCTGTACTGATGGTGCAAAAGCTGTGACAGGGAGACATAGTAGAGTGGTAACACGTGTGCAAGCAGGCTCTTGCTGCCAAGGGAATGCCTGACAGCTTGAAAGATGTTTTGGACACTAGAGTGAAAATGGTTAACTTTGTTAAAGCAAGGCCTCTGAACTCTGTATTTTCTGCACTATGCAATGATATGGGCAGCGACAATGTAACGCTTTTACAACATACAGAAGTGCGCTGTTATCAAGGGGCAAAGTATTGACATGAACTTAAAGTTTTCTTTACTGACCATAATTTTCCCTTGTCTGACCTCTTGCATGATGAGTTTCTCATATCACTGGCCTATCTGAATGATGTTTTTTCTTGCCTGAATGATCTGAATCTAGGATTACAGGGACTCTCCGCATCTATATTCAATGTTCTGGACAAAACTGAGGCTATGATTAAGAAGTAGAGCTCTTCTGTCTGCATTAACGACAACAGTCTTTCCATTGTATAATTGTTTTTGTGTGCAAATGAACTCAAGCTTACGGATGATGCAAATGTGATATAGTGAAGCACATGAGTGAGTTGGTTGTGCAATTACGCAGGTACTTTCCCAAAACAGATGACACAAACAACTGGATTAGTTATCCCTTTCATGCCCTGCCTCCAGTCCACTTACCGATATCTGAACAAGACAGTCTCATCGAAATTGCAACAAGCGGTTCTGTGACAATTTTATTTAATCAGAAGCCACTGACAGGTTTCTGGATTGGGCTGCGCTCAGAGTATCCTTCCTTGGAAAATCGCGCTGTTAAGTCACTGATGCCTTTTGTCACGTCCTGACCTTAGAGCCTTTTTATTTCTCTATTTGGTTAGGTCAGGGTGTGATTTGGGTGGGCATTCTAGTTTTTCTATTTCTTTGTTGGCCGGGTATGATTCCCAATCAGAGGCAGCTGTCTGTCTCTGATTGGGGATCATACTTAGGCAGCCTTTTCCACCATTAGTTTGTGGGATCTTGTTTTTTGGTTAGCGCTACAACTTTACGTGTCGTTTATTCTTTCTTGTTTTTGGTGTTCATTTAATAAATGTATGATGTACGCCTACCATGCTGCACCTTGGTCCAATCCATCTCTAAACGAACGTGACACCTTTTGTAACCACGTACCTATGTGAGTGGATTCTTGGCCTTTACTAGCATGAAAACTAAATACATGCACAGACTGTGTGGGAAATGATTTAAGACAGACTGTCTCCAAAACAATCCAACATTGCAGAGTTATGTGCATCCTTTCAAGCACACCCTTCCCATTAACCTGTGGTGAGTTATTCACAATTTTCGATGAACAAATAAGGTTTTATATGTGAGATGGTTAAATAAAGAGCAAAATTATTATATTATTTTTTTGTGCCCTGGTCCTATAAGAGCTCTTTGTCACTTCCCACGAGCCAGGTTGTGACAACTCACACTCATTCTTATGTTTAATAAATGTATCGTATAAAATGTGAGTGGCAGGCTTCTGCCATGCCCTCTAGTGCTCATCCGGTGTCTCCTTGACCTACCGCCTCTCTCCCTCTCTCTCTCTGTGTGATTGTGTGGGCAGAGACAGGTGTGCTGGAGTCAGAGCAGATCCCCACCACCTGCAACCTGTTCCATAATCAAGACCTCTACAAATACTCAGTCCTGCCAATTCAACACTGCCAGATTGTAATTTCTGCCCAGTCAATCCATGTTTCTAACCGTTTGTTCCTGTTGTGCCGATCTTCCCTTGCCTGATGCTGTTTTCCTCTACGCTATAGTTCTGCCAGCACTGACTCTGGTCCCTGTCTCTAGTCCGACTTCTAGTCAGTCCTGCTAGTCTGTCCTGGATTCCCCACTCTACGCTCCCTTGGAATCCCCTCCGGACCTGCTTACCCTGTCCCCACACCTCTCGCTCCAGCCTCAGCCTCCACGCCTGGTTTCCAGCAACCTGCCCGAGCTTCCCCTGGCCTGCAATCAATCCCCCCCCCCCCCCCTTGTGTTTCAATAAATACCTTGGTTACCTCATCCCAGTCTCCTCGTCCGAGTCTGCTCTTGGGTTCACCTGTTCCGCTCCGCGTGACACCTGCAGTCAACTTTGATTTCACTCAGTGCATTCTGTTGCATCAGGGTGTACTTCCAGTAAGATAACAAGATAATTATTAGCAGTTTACTCCTTTAGTGTCGGGGGAAATCCCTGATTTGTTTGTATAATTCAGACCTTTATCAGACTCCAGGGGCTACCTGGGTCTACTCTTGACAAGGTATCCCATCACTTTGAAAGACAACTGATTTACAAATAAAAAAGGAGCCTGTTTTACCAAATAATTGTCTGTCACCACAGAGACATGTCACTCAGTAACCCCAGTGATGTTTTTAAAGGTAAGCATAAGGTAGACAGAGAGGCCTCTCTGCCATGCGCTTGGTGTCCTTCCCACTTTAACAAGAGCTGACACCTTGCATCTGGAATACACACTATCAAACAAGATGTGTGAGGATCCATTGTGCTCCAGAATGCATACTAAAATCCTATAGGTTCCTCTCGAAAGCCCAGGAGACGGTCACTTTTTATTTTAAATATCCAGTCACTTGGTATGTATGCCTTCTCTTACATTGAGCAAATACTTTACTAGCGCACAATTGCTTTTTGTACAGAGCACAGTGGATGCAATCATTTTGGCTTTACAGCTCGAAGCACCCAGCATGTGTCAAAGAGAGTGGAAAAGACTATCTTAAAAAAATACAGGAGAGTGGGAACTCTAACTCTTTCAATCGGTTTATTTATTTTCAGCAATATCAGAACAGTTACAAATGTCATGTCACACATGCTTCATGAACTAACCCTGCAATACACTTTTTTAAATACTGTATGAAACAGACAAAAACGTCTTCATATTCAGTAGTATTGTGAGAGAGTTGTAAGGAGTCAGATATGATGTGGCCTAGACAGTAAATGTCTGTACGCACAACAACTTACATTTATTTTGTAAACTACACTTCAAGTTGACATCCCAGTGAGTGTTGATTATGCAGGGATAGCCTACAATTGATTGTGTCTTTTGAGAGCTTTTTGTTTGGAAACAGACAGGGACCTCGGGGACTGGCATGAGGCCCAGAAACCAATGGTGTATGAACCATTCCCATGGGCCAAAGGGCTAATTCCTCCCTGTTTAAAAGCGACCCTGGCATCATAATGTTGTTATTTGAAAACAGATGTGTTGGAGAACACCTGCTGTGCTGTTTTATTAGAATCCTCAATTCCCTTTATTTGATATGAAGCAGATTTCCGTTGTCTCACTACCTTTGTACTTTTATGACAGCCTTTGTAATAATGCAATCACTGTAGATCATAAAAAATTATTTGGTTTTGTAGGCTAATTCAAAGTCTGCTGTGGACCTCTAGGGAACATCTCACGAATCACCAGTGGTCAACAAACCTCAGTTTGGGAACCTGCGGCCAAATGTTACCTAACCCCAGTGTTGCAGTACTCCAGTCCTGTTTCGAGACCACATATTGAGTGTATAGGTCTTGTCTTTGTGTTGGATACAGTTGTACTCTGTCTCGGACAGTGAGAACTCAAATTTCTTCCCGAGACCAGCAGAGTAAAAAATAATTTATCAGCTTCCATTCAGTCAGCGCATAAAACCTCTTCGCCAGGCCAAATATATACACTCCTTTCTTGAAATGTTAATATCTTAACAGCCTTTATATCTATTATAGACATGTTTGCGCAGTAGAGAAACCAATAGGCCTTCAGTGTGTGACAGGTCTGTGATTCTGAAAGGACAACAGCCGTAATACCAGCGCACTCAGCACACTCGTGTAGGAGAGTGCATTTTTTGTTAAACACAAAGGGCCAGTGGTGTAGAGGAGGGTATATGCAGGTATAAACTGTATACCCATTTATTTTCAGTGGGCATTGCTTATACTCACTTCTTAATCCCTATATATGCGTATCAAAGTAGTGTAGCGGAGGTATACGACTTATCAATTATGTAGTACAATAGAACAATTATGCACAAAGTAGCCTACACAATCGCAAAGAACGTGAATTATATTCACATGAGTGCTGGACACAACCTAGTTTCAGTGGAATATCATCTGCCAGGAGCAAGAATGTGCAACTCTCAGCTGGTTTGGCATGGAGCAGCTCACAGAAGAATGACATCGGTAGCCGGTAGGGTACGAAAGATGTTTCAACTTATGATATCTACCAGTAAATGCTAACTAAGGCAACAATGGGTACGCAAACCAGATATTGAAAAAGTTTAGTCCGAAGTGTTGGTTAGTAGGCTATTTGTGATGCCCAATTGTCATCATGCTTGTTTGCATCAGGGGGTAGACATGGATGGGCCTGGGTGGACAGGCCCACCCACTGGTGAGCCAGGCCCTGACAGGACTACCAGATTGATGTGGTTTAAGCATTGCTGTGGACTTAGAGGTTACATTTTCTTTCTTATTTCTATTTAAAAAAGTGTGATTTTGAGAGTGAAAATGTGAAAAATCTATAGGAAATAAACTCGGACATAATGAGCCAATTGGTCCCAATCCTAAGAATACAAAAACACAACCATTAAGCATTTCCCAATCAAAATGTACTACTATTATTCCCCATTGCAATAACATTTCACATTTAGCACACAAAGTATGCAATGACCTAAAGATTAAAGTGGAACTGACAGAGTTTTAACTACTATCAGTCAAAATATAACATTCCCAGTTTATGCTACAAAACCAACTTTATAAGAGGTTTTAAAAATAGGTTATATTTGACTCAACGTTCCATGACGTACACTAAAGCAGAATAGACGGATGCAGTTTAATGCATGATTCATATAATTCACCAATACATTTCTTGGTAGTCCAAAAATATGTCTATCAGGCTGTAAATCACAGCTGGCCTGGTATATTGTTTTCTGCCTACATTCGGGATGCCTTGTTTCAGTTTTTGCCTAACACAATAGTTTTTGCCTAACACAATAGTTTTTGCCTAACACAATAGAAATATAATGATTGGTGCAACTGTAGGAACCTGACATCCTTGAGAAAAATAATACACAAACTTATTAGTGTATTGAGTCAGAAATATACTGTAGCCTATACATCAATACCACATAATGATATTCTCACTTATGCTCCATATCTCCTGAGATTTCTGCACTTTTTACTTTTACATTCTTGACATTGCCACTATTATCAACCGCAATGGTTAACTTCCCAATTGTGAGATATTCAGCAATGGCATTAACGAACCGCTGCAGTGCCATTATTTCTCAGGAGTTTTGATATTGCAACCTTCGCTGTTGAAACTCTCGGTGCTGTTTCCATGGTTACCACCACTCTGCCTCTCAGGCTATTGTATAGCTCTCTTCCTGTCTAGCCTGTGAGAATTGTCTCCTCTCACTCAGCCCATGGATGCTACACAACGGCTCCTCTCTCTCTTTCTCTCTCTCTCTTTCTCTCTCTCTCTCTCTCTCTCTCTCTCTCGGTCTCTCTTATCTCTCTCTTTCCCTCTCAAGACATTTCATCATTTACATTTTCAGTGAATAAATGCTTTACAGCCATACGCTATACGGATCTTAATTTGACCAGTGTCACAGCAAAATAATCCTGCACCAACAGGATTTGAACATTTAGTCCATAATGTAGCTTGATTGGTGGTTAGGCTATTAGCTGGCCAAAATTAGGCTTCATGAAAAGTGCAATACTGTTAATATAACTGTGTGTTAGTGTGAATTGTCAGTACATTTATGTAAGTCATGAAGCTCATCTGCATTTCCTGTGGTGCAGGAAATGTTCAGCAACAAAAGAGTGATCAAATTAAGATCCTTCATCTGTACATGGTGTTTACGAGTTTACCACATAGATTCCCTTACAATACCGGAACCATCAGTTGGAGTGTTCTATTATGTTCAATCAGTGTGGGAGCTAATGTATGTCATGCAGTGATCCTTACCATACTTACTTTTGAATATCTTTTCTTTATCTTTTCTTTATCTTGACTTTTTTAAGGGGCCGGGAGATATCACTACCTCATCCACTTCAGTTCTCATCCCAAAAATGGATAGGAACTCAAACGTGCACACATATGATGTAGAGATGTAGAGTTCATTGACATCTTTGGCACTTACTCACACTCTCAAGGGTAGGGCCATGCACGGTGAGTGATTTGACCAGTTGAGGACTTTGAGAATTGCTGACAACACTATGCTAAGCCTTCCACTTCTAATCCATGTGAGGTCTGACTCCTCTGACCACCACTAGTGCGTACAGACTGTGCAGTCAGCTTATAATTACTGCTCAATGACCAGAGGATCACATGACCACTTGGTCAGACGAGCTCTGGAGATATTAAGGTTTTGCCGCTTCAATTGCTGGCCAATGTCTCTAACCAATCCTTGCTGAAGACAGAGCGATCATGTGACGACTCAGGGTAATAGTTCTAACCTTCTATACGGCTTAGAGAAATTGATAGGATTTTCCTGTCTGCTTGCCTTTGAGTTGTTTGTCAAACGTCTCAGATTTCTCAGCATGACAATCCCATTAATCAAGTCTGATTATAGGGAGATGATTTCACCTGAATAATTGGAGTTTTGCTCTAGTAACTCTCTGAAATGTCTCACTATTAAATGCATGAATGTGATGACCGGGAATATAAAATGGGTGAAGTCATTATTCCATAATCTTAAGTGGGCCTGTAAGCAGGTACCTTCCCACCTCCCTTAACATTTCAGTGTTCTTTATGGCTTGCTGACTTGGCTAAGGAGAGTAGAGGCCAATTACTGTACATAGAATGCCCCGGCAGCTCACTTCATCATTTATGGTCTCTCAAAGGGACAAACTCTGGACTAAATGTTAAGTTGCAGAGCTAAACATTGCAACTTGAAACCTACAATTGAATTGATGCAGTATGCAAATGTAAATGTCATACTTCTGGGTCAGTAAACATAAGAGCATAGATTATTGCATACCATTAATATAATGCAAAGAATATTATCACTGAAAGCTTGTTGAATGAAGGTAGACTTGTAGAACATGGTTAATATCTTCATCATGTGTGGCTGATATTAGAAAGTTACCATTAGGGACTTAAAAATAATAATTGAAGTCTTTGACACTACTTTAGCACGCTTTGCATGTCCTTGATTGTCTTACAACTGCAAGAAAGTATAGAACAAATCTAAATGAAGCACTACACCAGCGTTAGACAAGTTGTTGATAGTATAGGAGATATATCCCAATGCCTAGTTGGTGTCCTCATGGTGATGAAGGATTCATTAGGACAGCAGTTCCAACTGTATCTGGACACAGCAAAGGCGATGTGACAGCCTGCTGAAATACTGTTCCAACCTGTCACTGTGATTGCCTAATTGGCTGGCCTCTCAAATCAGATGAAGCTGCAGGAGCATTCATTATTGCGCCAGCATGGCACCTCTACAGAGATAATTACTCTGCTAAAAAGAAGGCAAATCGCCGAAGTCTGGGGTCTTTCCACTGTGTTGAGGTAATCATTGTGTGCTAGCAAAATAGGCCAATGAATGACAACTGGCAAAAAACCTACACAAAATGAAGTGCAATTTAATGCAAAACTGTTATAATTAAATACTTCAAACTGGCAAATCATGATGGGGTGAGTGACTTACACTGCTGAATGGTATTGCGCTTGAATAATTTATATACAGTAGGTATTTATTTGAATACATCATGGATATTTTATGAAATCAGTGAACATAGTTAAATGATTGTAGCAAGGTGACACAATTTGTTCTAACGGCCTTCAAACTAATTCTTGAATGCATTTTGTCTGACTTTTCCTGACTATTTTGTCAGCAGCTATTGCATTACTGTGGTTCACTGATTGAAGTATTTTGAGCCACAAGTGGTCTGACCCTGATTCATAAATAATTGATATGTGGACCATCTGAGATGTGTGTATAGAGAAAGAGAGAGTAAAAGGTGGATTATCTCAACCAGACAGGTGATAAAAAGGTTTAGACAACATTGTCCTGTTAGTACAGAGGATAATAAACAGTTTATTGACTGTAATACAGACCCACAATGTTGAGACACCCGGATGTGCTGACACACAGTATATACACTGACCCTGTATATAGCTTCTTACTTTCTCGTGTTCTTCTTATTTCTTATTTTTATTTCTTGTGTGTTTTGGTTCTACTTTATGTTATTTGTAGTGCTACATTGATATTGATTACTGCATTTTTTGGTTTGGAGCTTGAGAGAAAAGCATTTCACTGTGCTTGTGCACGTGACATTAAAACTTGAAACTTACTGTGGTTACATTGATTTGTTCACATTTTCTTTAGACTTCAGTCTAGGTTCGGCTGGGTGCTAAGGAGTGTCAGAAGCCTTTAAGTTATTAGAGTTAAGAAGCTCATTTATATTTCAAAGACAACCTCATCTTAAACATGTTTCTTTCAAAAACAATTTACAAGAGCGCTACTGTATGTTAACAAACCATTCAAGTATTTTTATGTTATTGTAGCCCTATATACAACTCTGTTTTAGATCTTTCATCTTTGTGTTACAGTCAGGATGTCGTTTCATCACCAACCCACACGTTTCCTCCGCATTTCTCCATAAGATTCCGAGGCGGTGCGTATAGACTCAGATCCTTTTTGGTGACACCCTGGGGGTTTCACTGCTGATAAATGTCAGGGGAAGAGGCTCTTTGTTTGTCTTCAAAGACGCCCTCACACCTGACGCTGCCTCCGTTTTGGAGGAGGCTAATTATGTTTCCCTTGACGAGTGCTCATTTCTACCCAGCTTTAGAACACATATTCACAGTCTTTTTGGTTGGCACTGTCAGAATGTCTATATTTGATTTCAAACGCCACAATTTTCTGCACCCATGTCATATTCCCATATAGTGATCGTGAAATGTCAAATCAAAGAGGAGATATTCTGCTTGTGGTTTCTGACTGAAGTGTGATTGTCAGACCTTTACTTAAATCCATGTTTAAATCTTTGCTCTGTAGCTTACCTAACCTGTGTCATAGAGGAACAGTAAAAGAAACAAACTAACAAGCAGATAAGATAATTAGACTCATGATTTACTTATGATTGATAACAAACAATGTAATTGAATTATTTTGGAGATTAACTATCAGAATGTCATTAGAGGTGGTCAGCAGGTTCAGAGGAAAACATAGTTATTTGTACCGACAGTACAGTATACATGGAGAATGTAAATGAAAACCATGTATAATTTTGAGGAGATTTTCTCACATCTTGTGAGGAGGAGATAATTTAATTTGTATTCATTGGTATTCTTGGCCATCTCAAATGGCAACACAGCCATAATGTTTCACAGCTCCCTGGACTCCAAAAGCTCCCACACACCACACTGCCTAATATATATGTGCAGCCTGGGAACACATATGCTTTGTTTTGAATACAAATGGACCTCTATTACATGTCCTAGATCCACATGTTAATTAGTCTGATGTGTTCCACACCAAATTATTTTTAAAGGTTGGGTCATGGCTAACACTCATTAGCTGGAATAATGGAGCCGGAGGAGATGGCTGCCGTTTTACGGTACTCTAACCAATTGTGCTATTGTGTGTGTTTTTGTAACTTATTTTGTACATAATGTTTCTGCCACCATCTCTCATGACCCGAAAAGAGCTTTTCGGGTCAAAGAATAGTATTTTTTTTCTTTAATGAGTCGGATGCAAAGGATTTACTCCAGACACCTGACAAGGGCCTCATCCCTGTCATTCGCAGGGGAAAGAGATGGAGATATTGGGGGCGTAGGTCTGGCTGCCTTGTAAGGATCTGACAGCGAGTGGGTAATCTCCCCAATTTTCGTGGTATCCAATTGCTAGTAATTACTATCTTGTCTCATCGCTACAACTCCCGTACGGGCTCGGGAGAGACGAAGGTCGAAAGCCATGCGTCCTCCGAAGCACAACCCAACCAAGCCGCACTGCTTCTTAACACAGCGCGCCTCCAACCGGCTGCGACAGAGCCTGGGCGCGAACCCAGAGACTCTGGTGGCGCAGCTAGCACTGCGATGCAGTGCTCTAGACCACTGCGCCACCCGGGAGGCCCTCCAAAAGACTTCTTAATAGCTTCTACCCCAAGCCATAAGACTCCTGAACAGCTAATCAAATGGCTACCCAGACTATTTGCATTGCCCTCCCCCCTTTTACACTGCTGCTACTCGCTGTTTATTATCTATGCATAGTCACTTTAACTCTACCTACATGTAAATATTACCTCAATTACCTCAACTAACTGGTGTCCCCGCACATTGACTCTGTACCGGTACCCCCTGTATATAGCCTCGCTACTGTTATTTTACTGCTGCTCTTGAATTATTTGTTACTGTTGTTTCTATTTTTTTACTTAGCTATTTTTTACTTAACACTTATTTTTTCATAAAACTTCATTGCTGGCTAAGGGCTTGTAAGTAAGCATTTCGCTGTTGTATTCGGCGCATGTGACAAATAACATTTGATTTGATATGACATAAATTTAGATAGCATCTCAAGTGTGCATACCTGTATGTTGCTATTTAAAAAGTGGTCAGGAATATGAAGATATTCTGAGATCATTCAGATAAAGCAATATCCCCATACTGTGACAGTGTTACCATAGAGACTAAACCCACTGCACATAAGATCCTTTGGCTTGGGTACATTGTGGTCCATAGTTGAACATATCAGAGGACTCACAGCAGAAAATATCGATATAACTCAGAGGAATGTCAATACTTGGCTGTGCTCATCAATTTTAGTGTATCACAATAGTATCTGTAGAAGCCAGTAAGAGGCGTCTCCCACATGGCTAGTCTGAGTCCAACAACCAATCCTTTACACTGAGCTAACCTATAAATCAATGATGTATGAAGGAAGGGTGAAAAGACAACAGAAGGATCATAGCTTCTCTTTAGAAAGGAAACCTTGCAACAGTTAGGCCGCAACAGTAGGATTTGCAACTCCATATATCATATCAGGGAATAACGCAAATATGTCAATGTTTTTTTGTTGAGAATTGAATTCTATAAAACAAAACAAACATATGGCCGTGTTCTGTAAATTGATTGTACTAACAACAACAAAAAAGCTGAGGATACTGTTATGCGAAAATCAAAACTAGGATCAAATCGGTCATTTCCTGATATACTCTGTACCCCTCAAACTCAACTCTGGACCTCAAAGCCAGTTCCACTGTATTTTTTCAATGTTCCCCTCTAATCAGGGACTGATTTAGACCTGGGACACCAGGTGGGTGCAATTCATTATCAGGTTGAACAGAAAACCAACAGGCTCCAGATCCTGTAGTGAGTTGAATACCCCTGTACTGGACCTCTTTTACATGTCCTAGATCCAAATTTGTATTAGTCTGATGTGTTCCACACCAAAGGAGATTAACTAATGCACCACTGCTGTTTACACCTGGAAAGTGTTAAGGAAAATAGACTTTAATCATTGACAATTAATGAAATAATGTTTGAGTGTTCAATTCTTAGCCATCATATACTTGGCTGAATAATCAAATCTCCATCTCTTGTAAAACACACAATTAAACTAAACACCTTAATTACCATTTAACAATAGCTGTATAATTATAATGGCCCTGGCTCAGCATGGCGGCTCTATTACTCAGTCACGGGGGTAATACAGCATCATCAGGCTATGTAATCCCTTGATGAAGACACTATCTTCTGCTGTTATAAAAAGAGTAAAACCATATAAAGAAATATCACTCTTTGTCACCGTTTGGAATCCCTCCATTGGTAAATAGCCTTTAATCTTTTCTCTCCTGACACATCTTAACTTCATGATTCTTCTAAACATGTAGGAAATTCACAATCCTCTTCTTCAACAGTTCCAGTGCTTTGCAGTTGCAAGCTGTTCCATTTGATGGAAAAGTAGTGATAAAGAAGTAGCTTTGTCTCCAGAATTTTGTGTATCACACCATGGGATAACAGTCAACATTTGTGAGATAACAATTTTAGTGTTTTCAGCCCTTTGGTGAGACATCCCGCTGATGGAGAGCAGGGATGATACAGTTGGAATTTAGCTTTGACATTGGTGCATGTGTGGATGGCTTGTGTGCATACACAGTTGTCATAGAAACAGAGAACTTGTAACAGCATGAGCTTTTTTGACAGATAACAGACGGTTGATGTCCATTCAACGAAGCAGACACGGCTCTTCCAGAGACAACTTGATGGAGTAAGAGTGAAATGAACTATTGGATTGTTTTCTCATTTATTCAAACTTAAATTGACATAAACATACTTTCAAAAAGATGAATTATTTAGAATATATTTATCCTGCTGACTGTAGATCTAAATCATTGCTTGTGTACAATGTATTTCTCAAAAGAGAGCAGGAGCATGCTCTCTTACATACATTCTAAGGGTGATGTACCCTACCAGATTGGAGTCCGTCAAGATCAGCAGACTTTCATTTTCAAATGTGGCAATTAGGGTATTTTGTAAAATCTTTCAACAAAACCGGCAGATGGATGGTACAGTTTGCGCCTCCATGGAAACTTGGAAGTAACTTTTCTTTTCCTCCCACCATTAGGATGCCAGTCTGGTCAAAATGCAGATGGTAGACACCGGCTGGAACTCTGTAGGAACATTCAGATGACAATGAAATTCTAACAACTCTGAACATTTCTCTCTGTAGATCTTTTCAGCCATTAATACATACTTTGTTATAAAGGTCTTAGTCAGGGGATGGGAGGGCTATGATACCATGATTATTTTATTTTGACTAACATGCAGAGGGGTAAGCTGAGAGAGGCACTGTTATAGATCAGGTCTATGGGCACAAATGTATTATGCCCACCTCTTAGTTGTAGAGTCTCGCAATAGTCATTTAACGTGCATCCGAACTAATTGAACAGGTGAGCTGAGTTATTTGCTTCACATTAGGGCATACAGTAGCGCTGACTAGTAAATCATTAAAATAGTGGACTCCACTAAATCTCTACGTGGTGTAATTCAAATATATGCACAGTTGGCTTTTTTGTTTATCCACTTGATACAATATAATGGTCGGTAAGAACTAAACCCAACGGCGCGAATAGAAGAATAAGGGAGGGCACGTATGTCATGAAATGAAGATGTGTATTTCACAAATAAAGCAGATGGCATGCAAAATCAAATCAGAACATCCCAAAATAAACTCACAAATAACAATGCAAAATACAGTCTGTGTTGTTCAATGAAAGTCAGTACACTCCAGGTTCAAGTCCAGGTAAGATATTTAAAAAATATAAGAAAAACTCCAATAAGTACAGATGGGAGGAAATGACAATAAAGATTAATTTTAGGTCAAATATATATATATATTTTATTGTATGAATGCCTTAAATTTGCTTGACCCCAGGAAGAGTAGCTGCTGCCTTGGCAGTACAAAAACAAAGCAAAACCTCAAAGGTAAAGTTGGCCTTAGAAATAGCCTTCCAAAACGTTGTCCTTTAGACAGAGCGGGATAATCCACCAAAACAACCTGGTCTCAGAGCATTTCTTGTTATTCTGTACTTAAATCTGAGATTCTCCATTTAGTATATGTTACATTTGGTATTGTTACACAACAAGGAAGGTTACTTAAAGCAAAAATGAAAGGAGGGTGGTTAGTCGGGGTGGATGGGTGGGCGAATAACCCAAAGGTTGCAAGTTCAAATCTCATCACGGACAACTTTTGCATTTAAGCTTATTAGCAACTTTTCAACGACTTACTACTTTTTAGCTAATTTGCCACTCCTTAGCATGTTAGCTAACCCTTCCCCTAACTCTAACCTTAACCTTTTTAGCTAACCCTTCCCCTAACCTTAACCCGTTAACCTAACTCCTAAACTTAACCTTAACCTTAACTCCTAATTCGAACCCATAGCCTAGCTAACATTAGCGAGCTAGCGAACATTAGCCACCTAGCTGAAATTTGTAACAAATGATACATTTTGCAGATTCGTAACATTTAATATGAATTGTAATTTGTAACATGTCACATGAAATGGGTGATGGACATCCACAAATTAATACATTCTATACGAAAAGTAACATATGATACTAAATGGAGTGTCTTGGGTACAGAGTAATACAAAATGCTCTGAGACCAGGTTGACCGAAAGTAAAACTCTTCGAATGCTATGAGACAAGTCTCACGTGTATATCATGAGAGAAACTAGGTGTTAAAACTAACAAAAGTTTCCTCATCACCGAAAACAATGCAGCAAAAATGGTCCCCCTATCACTGACACACCCATTTCCTATATCACTTTAAACCAGGAAGTGACAATGGGTATGTCTAGGGAGTGACCAGGGTGGAGCCCACAGCCTATACACATATCAAGAAACTATAGAATATGGTGGGTTACAATCAGGGGTGAAAGAAAGTAACCCGGTACGGTCCGGTATGGTGTCCCGGGCAAAATAAATACAAAATAAATAAAACTTGATCACAACTAATAATACAACAAGTCATCAAAAATATAGGCAATTACTCAATTACTTAACATTGCTGCATGTCAGCTGCATGAAAAAGGCACACGTGGACAACAGTGGATGCATCAATTCAGGCTACATTTGTAGGCCTAATGACATTTGCAGAATGTCATTACAATACACGTAGGTGTTTAGTAACAGATGTCTCTTTCCATTCATCAAATTCCGGGGTTTGGATGCTGAAATTATTTTGTGAGTGGACGAATATGCGCTGGTAGCCTACATGAGCAACTTTGTTAAGTGATTGTTTGATAATCAGATGAAAACATCATGACCGGTTGTGTTTATGCCACATTAAAAGGCATAGGCGGCCTGTCCATAAGGCTAGAGGAAGCTTTCCCTAAAGTAAATGTAATTACATTTACAAAATTATATAGCCTAATTAGCTTACTCCTGTCTATACAGAAATAATTAAAATCATTCAAAATAGGCTACTACACCAGAAAGCATGATTTAGCCACATAGGATAATTAGCTTTTTTTTTTTTTTTTAATATGTGGATTGTTTTAAATAGCATAGCCTACAGTCAGAAGGGCCTGCAATTTGGGCTGCACACGCTGCAAATACCAATAGATGATTGTTGAGTTGCGACTGTCAGTGAAAAGCAGAGTCCCAGCCAGGCATATCGCAATTTTTAAAAATACAATCGTGGAAAAACTGTTTGGAAAGAAAATGGCTATTGCTGTAAAGAGATGAAAATGAAAAGACTCCAATCTGTCGTTAGTTATCAAAATTCTTAACTTAATTGAGTGAACAGTAGCCTATCTTATTGGCACCAGTGAAGAACATGGGCCATATCCCCGGTGAGTGTGCATATTCATTGTCTTGATCATTGGGTCAGTGACACTTTTGTTTGTTTTTAGACAATCGTTTTCTCCTCCAGGTTAGATCGACGTCGTATTGTATTTGTGTCTCCCCTATTTGTAGGCCGGCTATATGGATCAGTGTCAGCAGAGTAGGCTACCCTGTAATTTTGGTAGTATTAAAAAAAATGTGTGTGCACACATGGGTGTCCAGTACCGGTAAGAAATTAAATCTACTTTCACCCCTGGTTACAACACAAGACAACACGTATAACAGTATGTGTGTTGCACAGTTGCTGCGATGGTACCAGAGACTGTATTACAAGCAGCAATTCCCTGTCAATTGTGTTTTTGCTGACAACATCAAATTAAAACTACTGTCTCCTAGTAGATGGATGGCACTGTGATGTGCATCTGGTTGTGCCAATTATAGTAATCATTGGTCCTGCAATGAAGCCATTGATGAGTCATTTAAATGTTCAATCAAAATATTTTTCTTGGGTGGCATGTTGTCATTTTGCACACAGAAAAACATTATGCTGTTGTCAAACTTGCCATATTGCTTAAATATTCTGTGTGGAACTTAAGTCAAAACATGCTGCATCTAATAGTGTTTGAGTATCCACACTGTTTAGGTTTAATGCAGAATAAATTATTGCGTCCAAGTTTTGAAATAAATCTTGCAACACATACACTTTTGATACTAATGTCGCTTTTGGCATTTTCTAAATTAGATTGAATGATCCTAAAATACCTTTTAAAACATGAGACCTGGACTATTGGACTACCTCTGGTTATCTGTCATGAGTAACAGAAAATGACAGCATGAGAGGTTGTAATAGTGGGCTACTGCTCACACACAGTCGCAATTTACAGCTGTGAACATAGAACACTCAACTCCAGTCCACCACTGCCATGTCGAGATCCAGCCTCGCACGATGATTTGTAGACAAAAAGGTATCGCTACTTTTGAAGAGAAACCGCTAAAAGATTGAAATCTTGCAGCAATGCAATCATAAAAGGCAGAGGTATGAGAAGATCTGAAGGTCTTAATCGATATGTCTCATCTGTAGGCTGTACAGTGAAGATGACATGGCTGCCTCAGAGACACAGGTGGGCAAGTCCAATCCACTCCAGTCCTCCATGTGGTAACAGCACTCAGCCAAGTCCCTGGCCAATTCCAGCTGGCTCACAGCACTGCTGGAGCAGACAGATGAAGAATTGTCATGTATGACCAGAATCAAGAACATGGCCACACGCTACATTACACAGGGCTTAGACCAGAGTAATTACAATGTAACAAACTAGTTCAAATAAATCAAATCTAATTTTATTGGTCTCATACACATATTAGCAGATGTTATTGCGGGTGTAAAGAAATGTTTGTGTTCCTAGCTCCAACAGTGCTGTAATATCTTACAATACACAACAATACACATCTTAAAGTAAAAGAATGGAATTAATAAATATAGAAACATTAAATCGAGCAATGTCGGAGTGGCACTGACTAAAATACAGTAGAATAGAATACACTATATACATATGAAATGAGTAAAGCAGTATGTAAACATTATTTAAGTATGTAAACATTATTAAAGTGACTAGTGTTCCATTATTAGGGGCCAGTGATTCCAAGTCTATGTATATAGGGTAGCAGCCTCTAAGGTGCAGGGTTGCGTAACCGGGTGGAAGCCGGCTAGTGATGGCTATTTAACAGTCTGATGGCCTTTACATAGAAGCTGTTTTTCAGTCTCCCGGTCCCAACTTTGATGTACCTGTACTGACCTCGCCTTCTGGATGATAGCGGGGTGAACAGGCCGTGGCTCGGGTGGTTGATGTCCTTCATGATCTTTTTGGGCTTCCTGTGACATCGGGTGCTGTAGGTGTCCTGGAGGGCAGGTAGTTTCCCCCGGTGATGCGTTAGACAGACTGCACCACCCTCTGGAGAGCCCTGCGGTTGCGGGCTGTGCAGTTGCCGTACCAGGCGGTGACACAGCCCGACAGGATGCTCTCAATTGTGCATCTGTAAAAGCTTGTGAGGGTTTTAGGGGCCAATCCAAATTTCTTCAGCCTCCTGAGGTTGAAGGGGCGCTGTTGAGCCTTCTTCACCGCACTGTCTGTGTTGGTGGACCATTTCAGTTTGTCAGTGATGTGTACCTTCTCCACTGCGGTCCCGTCTGTGGATAGGGGCGTGCTCCCTCTGCTGTTTCCTGAAGTCCACGATCACCTCCTTTGTTTTGTTTATGCTGAGTGAGAGGTTATTTTCCTGGCACCACTCTCCCAGGGCCCTTACCACCTCCCTGTAGGCTATCTCGTCATTGTTGGTAATCAGGCCTACTACTGTTGAGTCGTCTGCAAACTTGATGATTGTACGATTGTGTACAGTCATGCTGCCATTTGTATGTATTTATGTGGAAAATATTGTGGAAAGAACAAAATAATTACATATGTTATTACCATGCATTTGTCCTGTAATATTGTGATTGTCACGTGAGGGGGTGTGGATAGCACAATCACTATTCTCTAACTCTGGGGTATGAATATTAGAAGTGTACCTGAACTTTCTGAAATATATGTCAATGAAGTAAAATCACCCAGCCTTCAAGATTTTAGGCATATTGTATCTTTTAGATCTTTGGATATATTGATGTAATATTCATACACTTTTTGTTCTAAATTATTCTAAACAATCTTTATCGTACAATACAAAAGGTAGGAATATTCTTGGATGAATTATTTTTTTTTAAACGTTCTGTGGTATGAAAAAATCATGTACAACATCAAAGCTTTCATTGGTCTGAATACAGTAGGCTAGTAATGTTTCTGCAGTATTGTATCGTTACAATGCTTAGCATAAAGTTATTTTTAACAATGAATTATTCCATTATGAAACCTATGAATGTCTATCTGGTGGTGTTCAAAGACAATTTTACACCTACAATATCTGGCAGGCGCTTCCTTTACATTCATGCATAATGGATACATCAGCATAGTGTGTTGCATACCATACAGTGACTTGTATAGCACTTGCTGTGAAAAAATTACAGTGTGAAATTGTGTTGTCTATGAGCATGGTGACAACAACATTGGATATTAACATATAATTCTGCAGCTGCTATAGATTTCCAGATGCATCAAAGCAATACATTGCAAACCTGTACAATACTGTCTAGTGCCTGCAGGTGTTAAGTTGTGACAGGGTAAATTGTAGATAAAATTGTAAATTCATTGAATTAGAAGTGCACAGTCAACATCTGCTAATAAATATGTGCATATCCAGTTGCTGTGTCTAAAAGGAATTTAGACTGACACATTCAAAAAGCTTTCTTTCTAACACTCTCCTCCAATTACTTTTGCCTGTAGCCAAGTAGCCCCAGCCTGTCAGTCATCCAGTCAATTTGTCCTGGGAACTGATTGAATTAAACTTCAAAATAAATGTTTATTTTGACCCTCCACCACTTTAAAGGCTACATGATTCAAGTAAAAAAAATTGCCACAGCAGAATTGGTTGCAAGCATTTGTTTTGCACATAAGGTTCCCATTTTGAGCTTCAAGCTTTGATTTAATCATCAATTCATCTTTGTGATATTCATAAGGGTGCTAATAAAAATAAGATTTGATACAGTCATTCTAGCCAATTTATAACCCCTATAATGTGTTGTAACACACACTTAGCTCACATCCTATGTATAACCAACAAAGCCTCTGGTACACCGTGCCTTACACCCCCTTGACTTCCACATTTTGTTGTGTTACAGCCTGAATTCAAAATGTATTAAATAGATGTTTTTTCTCACCCATCTACGCACAATACCCCATAATGACAAAGTGAAAACATGTTTTTAGAAATGTTTGCAAATATATTGAAATATAAATACAGAAATATCCCATTTACTTAAGTATGCACACCCCTTTGCTATGACACTCCAAATTGAGCTCAGGTGAATCCAATTTTCTTTGATAATCCTTGAGATGTCACCACAACTTGAAAGGATGATCAGAGTCCACCTGTGGCCAATTGTTTGGACATGATTAAGAAAGAAACACACCTGTCTACATATGGTCCCACACTTGACAGTGCATGTCAGGGCAGAAATTATACCATGAAGCCCAAGGAACTGTCCGTAGATCTCCAGGATAGAATTGTGATGAGGCATATATCTGGGGAAGGGTATAAAACGATTTATAGAGTGTTGAACGTTTCCAAGAGCACAGTGGTCTCTATCATTGGGAAAAATAAATAAATGTGGAACTACCTAGACTCTACCTACAGCTGGCCATCCGACCAAACTGAGCATACTGGCAAGAAGGACATTGGTCAGGGATATGACCAAGAACTCAATGACCACGCTGACAGAATTACAGAGTTCCTTGGCTGAGATTGGAACACCTGCCAGAAGGACAACAGTCTGGGAGAGTGGCCAGGTGGAAGCCACTCCTGAGAAAAAGGCATGTGACAGGACGCCTGGAGTTTGCAAAAAGGCACGTGAAAGACTCTGCAATCATAAGGCAACATATTCTGTGGTCTGATGAAACAAAAATGTAACTATTTGGCCTAAATGCAAAGCGTTATGTCTGGAGAAAAACCAGGCACTGTCACACCCTGATCTGTTTCACCTGTCCTTGTGATTGTCTCCACCCCCTAGAGGTGTCACTTATTTTCCACAGTGTATTTATCCCTGTGTTTCCTGTCTCTGTGCCAGTTTGTCTTGTATGTTTGTCAAGTCAACCAGCATGTTTTTTTCCCATACTCTTTTTTCTCTTCTCTTTGCTAGTCCTCCCGGTTTTGACCGCTGCCTGTTTTTTGGACTCCATTCCCGCCTGCCTGATCATTCTACCTGCCCTGACCTCGAGCCTGCCTGTCCTTCAGTACCTACTGGACTCTGAACTGGTTTTGACCTTTTGCCTGTACACTACCATTCTCTTGCCTACCTCTTTTTGGATTAATAAACATCTAAGACTCCAACCATCTGCCTCCTGTGTCTGCATCTGTGTCTCGCCTTGTGCCCTTATAGGCACAGCTCATCACCCATCTAACATCATCCCTACCATGAAGCATTGTGGTGGCAGCATCATGGTATGAGGATGCTTTTCAGCAGCAGGGACTAGAAGACAGGTGAGGATGGAGGGAACAATGAATTAAGCCAAATACAGGCAAATCCCTGCTTCATTGTGCAAACAACCTTAGACACAGGGGTGAATATTTATGCTCCAACAGGACGATGACCCCAAGCATACAGCCAAAGCAATACTGAAATGTGAAAGTCCTTGAGTGGCCCAGCCAAAGCCCAGACTTGAATCCCATTGAAAATATGTGGAAAGAGTTGAAGATTGCTGTTCCCCATCTAATTTAACAGAGCTTTTGAAAATCTGCAAGGAAGAATGGGAGAAAATCCCCAAATCCAGATGTGCAAAGCTGATACAAACAACCCTAAGATGACTCAAAGCTGTAATTGCCGGCAAAGGTGTGTCTACAAAGTATTGACGCATGTGTGAATACCTATGCAAATGAGATATTTTTGTAATTTTAAAACTAGTTTTTTTAACAAAATGTGGAATAACTAAAGGGGTATGAATACTTTCTGAAGAAACTGTATATAATTTCCTTCACGTGTATCAGATTCAGTTATGTCATGTGATAAAACGACAAATTAACAAGAGGCCTTACAACATGAGCTCCCCGGGGTGGCTGCATCGAGTCAACCTCAGAAACTCTGGCTTCCGCCTGAGGTAGCTTTGTTAGCAAAAGGACCGGCGAAGAAAATGCATGGATAATTTAACATGCCATCAGCAGTGACATTTTGATGAATGGAATAACCTATACCTGTGCATGCTGTATGATGGTCGATTTACCTCCGCTGGGAGGTACAGAGGCTGAGGATAAAAAGAATCAAGCCAAGGATAAAAGAAGGCTGACACAGAGGAAGGGGAGCGTGATAAACAGAGCTGAGACAATTTATGTAATCTCACATTGTTGGAACGATTGATTAAGCAATGGACAGCTTTACATTGTAAATGCCTGTGCAAACAACATGATCTACAATGTTGTAAATAAGGTCTACAGGCGAGGTCAAGGTAAGTTCTATACAGTATACTGTACCACACCCCCATACTTTGCAACAGCCTGCAGTCATTTTAACATGTGGCATCATCTGCAGCAAGGGTTTAGATATGGTAAATATTTATTTTGTTTCAGATTTTGCAACAGAGACTCTGCCCAACATCTGGATCCCCAGATTGTAAAGTGACATGGGAAATCAAGTACAACTGTTTAATTGCCTTCAAGGAAGACAGCACTTTTCAACACTGTCTCCAAGGAGACCAAAGACATGAAAACTTCAGCATTCCATTTGGAATATTCAGCACATATGACAGCTGTCAATCAACAGACAATAGTTTGTTCGTCAGCTAAATAAAACATGTTTTTTGGCAATGTTGCTACCCTGCTGTGGGCAATGCTTTATATTACTGTATCTGACAGAATACTGCATGTTTATTCTTTTTCATTTAACAACCAAGTGTCACCCCAATGTCTACCCCAAGACAGCACTTATTTCTTATTTAATGACATGTCATGTCATTCACAGGGCTATCATGTAACAGGATAGATACATAATGTACCAAGAACCTGTGACCATGGGTATTATTACACAAGGTTATATTTATGCTCTTAAAAAAATGTGTTCTTCAGCTGTCCCCATAGGAGAACCTTTTTGGTTCCAGGTAAAACCCTTTTTGGTTCTAGGTAAAACCCTCTGTACAAAAGGTTCTACATAGAACCTAAAAGGGTTCTACCTGCAATCAAAAGGGTTCTTCAAAGGGTTATCCTATGGGGACAGCCGAGGAACCATTTAAGGTTCTAGATAGCACCTTTTTTTAAGAGTGTACTGTGCCTTCAGAAAGTATTCACACCCCTTGACTTTTTCCAAATGTTGTGTTATTCCCCTACTCACAATACCCCATAATGTCATTATTATGTTTTTCAAAATGTATACAAATGTATTAAAAACAAAAAGATGAAATGTTCTGAATCAATAAGTATTCAACCCCTTTGTTATGGCAAGCCTGAATAAGTCTAGGAGTAAACATTTGCTTAATAACAAGTCACATAATAAGTTGCATGGACTCACCCTGTGTGCAATAATACGTTTTATCATCATTTTTTAATGACTACTTCATCTCTGAACCTCACACATACAATGTTCTGTAAGGTCCCTCAGTCAAGCAGTACATTTCAAACACAGGTTCAACCACAAAAACCAGGAATGTTTCCCAATGCCTCGCAAAGAAGGGCGCCTGTTGGTAGATGGGTAAAAAATAAATAAACTGACATTGAATATCCCTTTGAGCATCGTGAAGTTATTAATTACACTTTAGATGGTGTATCAATACACCCAGTCACTACAAAGATACAGGCGTCCTTCCTAACTCAGTTGCAGGGATTTCACCAAGTGTTACGTCCGTCGTTGGATGAAGACCAAGGTGCAGCATGGTAGGCGTACATTTTACTTTTATTTAAAATGACACCAAAAAACAACAAAATACAAACGAATGTAAAGCTCTGTAGCGCTAGACAGCAACTATACAAAGACAAGATCCCACAACAGAAGGTGGGAAAAAGGGCTGCCTAAGTATGATCCCCAATCAGAGACAACGATAGACAGCTGCCTCTGATTGGGAACCATACCCGGCCAACAAAGAAATAAACAAACTAGAATGCCCACCCAAATCACACCCCGACCAAATAGAGAAATAAAAAGGCTCTCTAAGGTCAGGGCGTGACACCAAGAAGCTAATGGTGACTTTAAAACAGTTACAGAGTTTAATAGCTGAGCTAGGTGAAAACTGAGGATGGATCAACACTGTTGAAAGTACTCAACAATACTAACCTAAATGACAGAGTGAAAAGAAGGAAGCCTGTACAGAATAAAAATATTCCAAAACATGCATCCTGTTTGCAATGAGGCACTAAAGTAAAACTGCAAAACAAATGTGGCAAAGAAATGAACTTTATGTTCTGAATACAAAGCATTATGTTTGCGGCAAATCCAACACAACACATCACTGAGTACTGCTCTTCATATTTTCAAGCATAGTGATGTTTGCATCATGTTATTGGTAGTCTTGTCATCGACAAGGACTAGGGAGTTTTTTATGATAAAAAGAAACGGCCAAAATTCTAGAGGAAAACCTGGTTCAGTCTGTTTTCCAACACGCACTGGGAGACATATTCACCTTTCAGCAGGACAATAACCTTAAACACACGACCAGTTGCTTACCAAGACTACAGTGAATGTTCCTGAGTGACCGAGTTACAGTTTTGTCTTAACCCTTGTGTAGTCTTAGCATTCTGTATCCTCCCGTTGTCCTGAAGGTAAAAAATGATCCGCCATCACTAAACCCCTAAAATAAAGCAGCTTATTAATTTAATTTTAAATCCCAAATATATTTTGCAGGAAGAAACAACCTGTCATTCATCACAAACTTTGGGAATATGTGGATTTTCCCTCTTCATAATGCAGAATGACTGCATTTAATCAGTGGACATCACTCGTTTTTATTACAACACACCTGTCATAATTGTTTTCTTTACTAAAGTAGAGGTTTATTATTATTATTATTATTGCTAAAGGTACTGCATAGGTGTAAACATAATTTTTTTAACAAGAGATAGCACTTGTATAGCCTAAGAAAGTAGCAGAAATGTGCAGAAAGAAGTTTTGAATGCATTTTATTGAAGGGAAACAATAACAATCTTGAACTTTTTTGGCAACATAGTGATATATTCTTATATACTGTACAATGAGGAACTCAACTACAAAATACTAGTCTTCTCCTATTTTTTTAACCATTGCCCCCACCCACAAGGTGTATGAACAACAACAATAAATACGAATAAAATAAGATAATAGATACTTAACAAAATGTGAAGAACATAAATCAATCAACTCTAATTAGCACATGTAGGACAGTATGCAATTGTGTGTGCATGGACTTTGCAGATCTATTTCTCACGTGTGCAGCACATAGTATTGTTTTACAGTCCTTCTTTGGGGGGCAGAATTGGCATCTCCTCCTCTTGCCTGCCCCAGCTGCAGCCTCAGGTGGATCAGGACAAGATTCAGCCCCCTGAACAGCGTTCACAAGTTCTGCAGAGGCTGCTGTGTGGGGGAGATGCTCCCTTCTTTGAACGTGTGGGGTTACAAGTGCCTTTCCCAGCTGCTCCAGGAACAGCCTCCTCTTGTTCTGCTTATCAGGCATCCAGGTAGGGTTGATCTTGTTTCATATCACGAAGGCATTGTATAAGGACACATCAATGATGTTATGGAAGATGACCAGGGGCCAGCGGGCAGTCATCCTCCTGCAGCTGTAAGTTCTAATCGCCTTGTCCAGGTTGTCCACGCGTCCATTGTCGTGGTTGTAGTCCAGGATGATGGCTGGCTTCCTGTCCTCACGAGAACCACATTCATGTTCCTCTTTAGGAAGTAAGAAACTAGTGTGGTAATGGGGGTGAAGGCAAACTTTGATGAGAATGCCTCTCTCCTCCTTGTTGCGAGGAGTGCAGGGGGGAGCTCAGGCTTGTTCTTTCTAACTGTGCCAACCATGGTGATCTTCCTCTTCAGGAGCTGCTGGCTGAGTTCATAAGAGGTGAAGCAATTGTCACATGTGACATTGTGCACCCTCAATCCATCTGTCACATCAAGCACAACCCGTATCCCCTGGTTCTTCTCCGGGCCTCCACTGGTCGGCTTCCCTGTGTAGACTTGCATCTTCCAAGCGTAGCTGGATTGTGCGTCATAGGCCACCCATATCTTGATGCCATACTTTGCTGACTTGCTGGGCATGTACTGTCGGAAAGGACAGCGACCTTTTGACAAAAGAGATTACTATCAGTAATTAGTATCAATGTCACAGAAAACAATCACATATATCAATGATATTACAGCAATACATAATTCAATGAACAGTGAAAATTACTTACATTACAGATATGAAAATACAAATGTATTTCTGAATGGAACAAGTTGCTCGTCCACTGTTACTTCAGGCCCAGGGTTGCAGAGGTATGACAGACGCTCCATCCACTTCTCCCAGACCTCTCTTATGGCCTCCAGTTTGTCTCTCACATGTCTTGCAGGTCTTGACTCACGGTTATCAAATCATAGCATTCCTGAGAAAGTGTGAAAGACTTTCAGTGGCATGATGGCACGGGAAATCACCCTTCCACTCTCTGCATCCCAGAGACTATATGCAGCCTCGCTTCGGGACCTATACACACACCCGCTAAGATTAGCAGCCCTATGTAGGCATGCAGGTCAATCTCATCCATCCTTTTCCAGTTGTCTCCATATTTACAGAAACCCTCCAAATTTGTCATCTCCAGGATGATTTTTTTGATTGCTGGTGTGATGAACATGTAGAATGTTGAGGTGATGTCCTGGGCATGGCAACTGCATGACTTGTGGGCACTGGGGTCATCCTTATGACTTATGACCTTATGCCTTGGTTGTCAAATGGTGACAAGGACCATATTATTTTGCTATTCTTCAACAAAAATGTCTCTCTTTCAGCTTGGGGATTTCTTCTTCATCTGAAGATGATGCATTGTGCTCTGGGTTGTATTCATCCCCATCTTCTTCTTCAGATACCTCCTCCTCTTCTAAATCAATGTTCTCTTGCTCCTCCTGGACATCTGAAAAAATCTCATCTACGACCTGTTGGGCACAGAAACGTGCACTCATGGCTTCAGCAAAGAGAGAACTGGGGGGACTGTCATCTGCAGCACCTTTATAGCCTCTGACTACATTCCACAATAGTAAACAATGCTTTCAATACATTTTTATTTTGTCTATTATTTGGTTTATTTTGTCTGAAATGTTGTTTATTTTGTCTGTGAACTTGAGTCATGTGTGCGGTCGTGGAGGGGAGTAGCTGCACATGCACAAGAAAGTTTTAGTTTTGTCTGAGTTCAATCAGTAGCACATATCATCTCCATTTCTCATTGTGAGTTTTTGTGTGTGTCTTTGTGGATTTTGTGGAGTATAAATTATTTTATAACTGCCGGGTCAAAAATTACCTTAAGACAATCTCTGTACCCTGGTGGTGTACAGCTTTCATGGAAATATGAACAAAGGCGATGTTTCACTTTTTCTAATGTTGGGGTCACTCTAGGAAAAGTCATCAAATTTCAAGTTGAAAAAATATCATTTAGGGGGTTTTCTCTGCTGTTAAACATAGTGGCGGGTAATTTTTTACCCTTAAGACAACATAAGATTTAAATCTGCTTGAAAATCTGTGGCAAGACCTAAAAAGTGTTGTCTAGCAATGATCACCAAAGCTTGAAGATGTTTGTACAATCCAGGTGTGCAAAGCTCTTAGAGACTTATCCAGAAAGACTCAAATCTGTAATCGCTGCCAAAGGTGATTCTAACATATATTGACTCAGGTGTATGAATACTTATGTAAATTAGATATTTCTGTATTTAATTTTCAAAACATTTGCTGGAATTTCTTTAAACATATTTTCAATTTTTCTTTATGGGGTAGTGTGTGTAGATGGGTGACAAAAAATCGATTTAATCCATTTTGAAATCAGGCTGTAACACAACAAAATGTGGAATAAGTCAATGAGTATGAATACTTTCTGATGGCACTGCATACAGTACTGAAAGGATGACATTGACATTTAAAATAACTTAGAAAACACTATTTTGACATCCATTGGGAAGTTGTGTCTTAATCATTGTCATATACCAATGTTGCTTCAAGATCTATTAGTAAATCTCAGCAGATTTGTGGTGATCTCATCTGTCTCAGCACATTAGATCACATCATTACTGTTAGTTTGTACTTAAACTTGGCATTCCTCCAAGGCCTAAGACTGCTCTCTGAAATGAGCTGTGTAGTGTTTTCTACTGCCCCCATCCTGTCCCCACAGGAAAGTAGTGTAGCAGCCGAGCGGAGCAGAGTCCTGACTCCTGGGCTGCTCCTGTGCCAGTCCTGTCTGCAAAAGGACATGATTGGAGAGAAATTAATCTAATTAATGACTCATTCAAGGTCACATTTATTAGTTACACCCTCCAGGGTGAAATCTATATTTAAAAACCTGGAGCAGATGCGTGGTTGCTTCTCAGTGGTCTGCTTACTGACTGCAGTTATTATGTGTCCATCTAGCTTATTATCAAATTAACCCCCACACTAACAGCAGACGATCCTGTGGAGGAAGACTCATGTTTGCAGGTCCACCACCGGTCAAAAAGCTACAGGCAAATAAAGCAGGACAGATGTTCTGAGGGGGTAATTAACAACATGTTTTTAAACTTTCAGCGCATGTGCTTCCTATGAAAAATATGAATTATCAATCACAGTGAACCTTTAATAATCTGATTGACAAATTTCATAATCATATATTTTTATTGTACAAGGACCTACTGTTATCTGAAAAGTATCTAAATAGCCTAGATACCAAGGCTGACAGTGTAGTCGCGTGTAGAGAATAAAATACAAAATATACAATGGCTTTATATACAATGGATTTTTCGTCCCGATGGAATTCGACTCAGGGTCGAATTCAATTTGCACTCGTAACTTGATTTTGTTTTGAAAAGATGCTTGTGAAGTAAAGACTATATGTGAATACAAATCAAAGACAAATCTTATGTGAATACATACAGTATATAGCAAGAGAGGTGGCAAAAAAATGTACATAACCAAACTCCTGTTAAGGGCAGTTATGTATAGCTACACTGTAAAAATATACATATTTAAAACACCATGATTGTGTAATAAAACCATGGAAAGTAGTGCACGTAACCGTAAATTTGGTGTTTGGAGGGTGTTTGCCTCTACAGTAAACCCATTGCAAGTGTTATTATACACAGAAAGTGTTTTAAAACAGAATAGAAGTACTCTGAAACACCCAAAGTGGTTATTCAATCTGAATATTGGTGTTTTTAAGAGAGTTTTGCGATAACACCTTTTGGGGTTTCAGTGCATGTAAAAGGCAGCATCAAAACACTGTGTCTCTCATTAAAAGAGCACAAGGCGAGACCCAAATGCAGACACAGGAGGCAGATGGTAGAGCTGCGATATTTATTATAACAAAGGAAGTAGGCAAAGGCAGGTCGGGGACAGGCAAGAGTTAATAAACCAGATCAGAGTCTAAACGGTACCAGACAAAAGGCAGTCTCGAGGTCAGGCCGAGTCCAAAACAGTACAAGGGGATAGACAGACTGGTAGTCAGAACAGGCAGAGTGGTCAGGCAGGCGGGTTCG
This sequence comes from Salvelinus fontinalis, assembly GCF_029448725.1. Taxonomy (NCBI): domain Eukaryota; kingdom Metazoa; phylum Chordata; class Actinopteri; order Salmoniformes; family Salmonidae; genus Salvelinus; species Salvelinus fontinalis. The sequence continues at coordinate 37,117,712 of NC_074677.1, forward strand.
GAGTCAGGACAGACAAGCATCAAAACCAGGAGGACTAGAAACAAACAGAGACTGGGGAAAAATAGGAGCAAGGAAAACTGCTGGTTGACTTGGCAAACAAGACGAACTGGCACAGAGAGACAGGAAACACAGGGATAAATACAACGGGGATAATAAGCAACACCTGTAGGGGGTGGAGACAATCACAAGGACAGGTGAACTAGATCAGGGTGTGACACTCATACAATCAAATGGTTAAGAAATGCAAATGGTTTATAGCCTAAATATTGATTGATGATAAAGGCTATGTAAAACATTTTTGTGAAATTCCACCTTCATTTTTCAAGGTTTTTAGACTTCAGAAACAGGAAAAGACAGTGAAGGAGTGGGTGAGTGGAAGCAGGAATTCAACCCCCAACTTCTGGAACAGTATTATGGCACATTTCATCGGAATATTACACACTCAACTACACAGCCACACTGTAAAACCTTATTCTGGTGTGAATTGAAATTGACTTAAAACAAAAACAACCAACATATACTTAATAAAAAATAATGTAAGTCGTTTCAACCCAACGTAATATGTTGCTTGCACAACTTGTAAATATATTTTATGAGGATAACCAAAGATAGAGAAAATGTTGTGATTTTAATCATTGGAAGTCTGGTTTTAATCTCCTTGCACTTCCTATCTTGTACGTGGCTGTATTTATTGAGGATTGCGGGTCATTTTTCTACTTTATTATTATTTAAAAAAATGTTGGATGCATGTTTGAAAAAATAAAAGTATACTTCTATATTAGTATAAATCAGCCTACCATCAGGTGTAATGGATCATGATGAACGGATATAAAAACTGCCAAAATTGCGTTCCCACATTTCCTACTTTTAATTGTAGAGGAAAATACAGTACCCTGTAATGCTTTCTGTAAAACCTCTAGTTACTGCTAGTTACGAGCTTCAATGCCATACAACACTCCTTCCGTGGCGTCCAACTGCTCTTAACCTGTTGAGGATGGGGGCGCTGTTGAGACTATTTATGCTAATTGGGTAATTTTTGAAACGGCTTCCCACAAAATCCTTGATCGTACAATATGCATATTATTATTGGATAGAAAACAGTCTATAGTTTCTATAGGAGTTGAAATTTTGTCTCTAAGTGGAACAGAGCCCATTCTACAGCAATTTCCCTGACATGGAGTCAGATTTGAGAAATGTTGGCCACTGTTCTGAAGTCAGTTAAAAGGGCACTGTTATTGCTATGACTATACGGACACTTCTTACGTCTTCCCCTGGATGCCTTTACGTGATGACGATTCCAATGGGGTCGATTGCGTGTTCACAGGCACTACAAATGAAAAAACCCTGAGGCTAGCAAGTCTTTTCTTGGTGCGTAACGCGCGTGGAAGACACCGACCCGCTCCTGTTCCAAGCGTTAGTTTAGCCTGTTATATTTCTCCGGTCATCTTTTCACTCGTTATAGGAGTTAAAAACATCATAAGGTAGTTAATTTAAAGCGTTTTATAGCAATTTATATCCGTTTAGTGCGATTTTGGGACATTTATTTTTGAAACGATGTGAATAGCTGGGCACGCTTTTCAGTTCATCCCGAACGCAGTTGGCATTTCCACATGGCAAGAGGACAGCTTTCCACCAAAAGACGATTACTCCCAAGAAAGGATCCTTTGCCCAAGATACTGATGGAAGAACAGCTCAAGGTAGGACATTTTTATTATGATAAATCGTGTTTCTGTCGAAACATTTTAGTGGCTTAGGACGCCATGTTTTTTGACGTAGCTTCGCTTGGCGCAAACTGTATTGAAAAGTAAGGATAAATTAAAAAATGTAATTCCGCAATTGTATTAAGAATTAAATTGTCTATCAATCCCTGTCCACCCTATATTTTTTAGTCACGTTTATGAGTATTTATGTATAAGAGTAGATCACTGTCTAAGTGGCGCAAGGACATTTTGTGACCAGCTGAGCTACATTTCACATTGTCTAACCATGATTTTGGTGGCTAAATATAAACATTCTCGATCAAACTCTATATGGATTGTGTAATATGATGTTACAGGAGTGTCATCGGAAGAATTCTGAGAAGGTTAGTGAAAAAATTAATATCTTTTGGCGATGTTGACTTTTATCGCTCACTTTGGCTAGAATCAATGCTGGGCTGCTATGTGCTATGTGCTATGCTAATATAACGATTTATTGTGTTTTCGCTGTAAGACACTTAGAAAATCTGAAATATTGTCTGTATTCACAGGATCTGTGTCTTTCGATTCGTGTATGCTGTGTATTTTTACGAAATGTTTGATGATTAGTAAGTAGGTAAACACGTTGCTCTAAGTAGTTTTTCTATTCCATTTGTGATGGTGGGTGCAATTGTAACCTATGCCATCTACCTGAAATATGCACTTTTTTCTAACAAAACCTATCCCATACCATAAATATGTTATCAGACTGTCATCTGATGAGTTTTTTTGTTGGTTAGGGGCTATAAATATCTTAGTTTAGCCGAATTGGTGATGGCTACTGGTGTTGGTGGACAAATAAAAGATGGTGGATTATGCTAATGTGTTTTTAGGTAATAGATGTACATCTTTACATATTGTGTCTTCCCTGTAAAACATTTTAAAAATCGGACATGTTGACTGGATTCACAAGATCTGTGTCTTTCATTAGCTGTATTGGACTTTAATGTGTGAAAGTTAAATATTTAAAAAAAATATTTTTTTTGAATTTCGCGGCACTGGTTTTTCAGTGGGGGGGGGGGGTGTGCCGCTAGCGCCACGCTGATCCTAGACAGGTTAAACGCTAGTAAAACTAAATGCATGCTCTTTAACTGATCGCTGCCCGCACCCGCCTGCCTGACTAGCATCACTACATTGGACGGTTCTGAATTAGAATATGTGGACAACTACAAATACCTAGGTGTTTGGCTAGACTGTAAACTCTCCTTCGAGACTCATATTAAACATCTCGATTCCAAAATTAAATCTAGAATCGGCTTCCTATTTCACAACAAAGCCTCCTTCACTCACGCCCCCAAACATACCCTCGTAAAACTGACTATCCTACCTATCCTTGACTTCGGCGATGTCATTTACAAAATAGCCTCCAACACTCTACTCAGCAAACTGGATGCAGTCTATCACAGTGCCATCCGTTTTGTCACCAAAGCCCCATATACCACCCACCACTGTGACCTGTATGCTCTCGTTGGCTGGCCCTTGCTACATATTCGTAGCCAGACCCACTGGCTCCAGGTCATCTATAAGTCTTTGCTAGGTAAAGCTCCGCCTTATCTCAGCTCACTGGTCACGATAACAACACCCACCCATAGCACGCGCTCCAGCAGGTATATCTCACTGGTCACCCCCAAAGCCAACACCTCCTTTGGCCGCCTTTCCTTCCAGTTCTCTGCTGCCAATGACTGGAACGAATTGCAAAAATCGCTGAAGCTGGAGACTTATATCTCCCTCACTAACTTTAAACATCAGCTATCTGAGCACCTAACCGATCGCTACAGCTGAATACAGCCCATATGTAAATAGCCCATCCAATCTACCTACCTCATCCCCATATTGTTTTTATTAACTTTTTTGCTCTTTTGCGCACCAGTATTTCTACTTGCACATCATCATCTGCACATCTATCACTCCAGTGTTAATTTGCTAAATTGTAATTACTTTGCTACTATGGCCTATTTATTGCCTTACCTCCTCACGCCATTTGCACACACTGTATATAGACTTTTCTATTGCGTTATTGACTGTACATTTTTTTATTCCATGTGTAACTCTGTGTTGTTGTTTGTGTCGCACTGCTTTGCTTTATCTTGACCAGGTAGCAGTTGTAAATGAGAACTTGTTCTCAACTGGCCTACCTGGTTAAATAAAGGTGAAATAACATTTTATTAAAATAAACTGCTGGTGGATTGAGCCCTGTGCTCAACAATGCCTCCCAAAATGTATTAAGCAGGCAAACGATCAGATACATTAATCAATGTTCAACATTAAAATACACCAAAAGAATGTATCTAATTCTGCAGGATTTGAAACACAAATAATAGTGTTTAGATTTTAGAGGGAGGTTTTAGAGGGAGGAAATGGCACCAAAAGAGAAGCTAACTAATTATGCACGACACAGAACTCAAAACTCCAAACGTTTGTTTTCAACCTTTTCTGGTAGAGCTCCCAGTTCCTGGCAAGGTGTTGCACAACACTTGATTAAATGGTGTTACAACACACTATGTAATGTTTCAAAACATATCAGGATGATGTGTTTCAATACTCAAGTTAAGGTTTCGTCCAATTCATATTGATGGCAGCTCAGTTGCCACTAGTTTTGGTGTTAACAGTGTATATTCACTCATCTCGCTCGGTCTTGTTCAATTTTATATAATTTTGAAGGTTTCCACAGCACCTGCAAAAGTAGCTCATGTAGTAAACTCTTGAATCACTTCTATCTGTACTCCTATGCCAATTAATGCTTTTCTTCCTGACATACTTGAAATCCTCAGTATGTCAATGTAGTTCAGGGGTGTACTCAAAGTAATCCTCCCCGAAAGACTATCTTGACACAATCAAAGCTGGCTTGTCTAAAGTAGAGCTAATCAAGGGGCACACAGTCAAGCACATTGGTATTTAGAATCTACCTCTTGAATTTCAACTGGGGATACTCCGCTGCACTCTGTCAAAACGTTGTTTGTTTTATTGGCATGAGAAAGAAAGAGAGGGAGAAAGAGAGTGCTTGGTAAAGCCTGCTAAAATAACATATTTTACACACCTCCCAGCAAACCGAGAACATTCCCAGAACATTATCTAAGATTCCCATTAAGTTCTAGTTGGGGTTTTATCTAACATCAGGATGATATCATCCCAAAATCTTTTTTTTATAATTTTTTTTTCTTCAGATAAGGTATCCTTAGAATGTTCTCTTGATGTTCACTAAAATGTTGTGCACAACATCTGTAACAACCACCACAGAGCATTCCCCAAACGTTCTCATTAGGTTTCCAGGTAAAGTAAAACCACAGTGTACCAGTAATGTTTTTAGAACATACAGCAACAACAAAACGTGACAGTATTCTAAATGGTTCTGAGAAAACATTATGGGAATGTTCTGATAATGTTGATGGAGATGTTATTAAAACCACCAAGCAGGGAATATTCCCACAATGTTGTCAAAAAGTTATAGTGTGAAGTTATGACACGATTGTTCCACTAACGTTCCCTAAACATTCTTTAGCAATCATGTCTGAATTCAATTAAATTGTCCCGAGAAAGCTAACATTAATGGAGATATCATCCGAGACACCGATAACAAGTAGGGAACATTCCCCTAAATACTCTTATAAAGTTAGTGTTATGTTATGTCATGACTGATCCAACAACATTCCCTAAACATCCTTAAAAATAATAAGAAAAAAAAAAAATTATTCAGCAATTTTTTACATTTATTTCACCTTTATTTAACCAGGTAGGCTAGTTGAGAACAAGTTCTCATTTACAACTGCGACCTGGCCAAGATAAAGCAAAGCAGTGAGACACAAACAACAACACAGAGGTACACATGGAGTAAAACAAACATACAGTCAGTAATACAGTAGAAAAAGTCTTTATACAGTGTGTGCAAATGAGGTAGGGATAAGGGAATCCAATCATGTCTGGATTCAATTAAATTGGTTCTGAGAAAACATTACTGGAATGTTCCGCTAACATTCATGGAGATGTCATCCGAGACACCTACCCAGGTATAGGATCTTAATTTGACCAGCTTCTCACAGCAGGAAAATAATCCTGCAGCAACAGGAAATGTGTACTATGTGGATTATAATTAATGGACATTTTTGTATGGGTTGATAAATAATGTGTTAGAGCAAATCAAGTCTGACATTTTGAAGTGGAAATTGCAAACTTTAGAAGCCTTTGTAAACCTTGAATACACTCCTGTCGTGCAGGAAAATGTGTCATGCAACAGTGTGGTCATATTAAGATCCTGCCACGGCCGTCGTAGGGAGGAGACCAAGGCGCAGCGTGGTATGAGTACATTCTCTTTAATATAAGAATGAACACTGAACAAAACGTGAAGCTATACAAAGAGTGCTGAACAGGCAACTACACATAGACAAGAACCCACAAAACCAAAAAGGAAAATGGCAACCTAAATATGATCCCCAATCAGAGACAACGATAAACAGCTGCCTCTGATTGGGAACCAATTCAGACCACCATAGACCTACATATGCCTAGACATACCAAAAACCCCTAGATATACAAAAAAACTAGATAATACAAAAACAAGCATACCCACCCTCGTCATACCCTGACCTAACCAAAATAATAAAGAAAACATAGATAACTAAGGTCAGGGCGTGACAGATCCTGTATAAGCCCAACAAACAATGAAGTGTATTGATAACAACAAACAACTCAGCAAACCGGGAACATTCCCAGAACATTAGATTCCCATTAAAGTGAAACTGCAACTGCTGATTTTGCCTCATTTTTTGGCTTGCTCCTCATGACAGACCCCAAACGAGAGTTGGCTTGCGGGTGTGATATGATGTGGGTGTTTCTTGGGTGTGTCCTTGCCACCACCAAGACACACCCATCTGTCAGAATCTTGCCCACAGCTGTTCCCCCCCCCCACTCAATCACAACAAACAAAACTCCTACAGGTTGAATTCAACAACTACAAGCAGATGTACACCGTGCTTCTACACCTGCATTGCTTGCTGTTTGGGGTTTTAGGCTGTGTTTCTGTACAGGACTTTGTGACATCAAATAAATAAAATATAAATACATTTGATTGATGTATAGTGAGATGTCGAAGGAAGCCTTGAGTAGGTCAGTAGCCTACAGAGTAATATGAGAAGAATGCAATTGCTGAATTTATGTAGATATTCTAAAATAAGTGCTTTGATAACTTTCAAATGTAGATAACTTTCAAATGTTGTCCATGTAAATAAAAAAGAAGCAGTGTTTTGCTAATATAATATTGTACACATTTCATCTTTCATTGTTATTCCCAGTCGATACAGATACTGTGCCTATTAACATTTTATCTGGTGGTAATGGCAAACATGTCAGAGTGGTCATACCTTCCTGTGTTGTATTCTGCACCAGGATCAGGGAACTCCTGTTGTATACGGGACAGTATACAACAGGAGTTCCCTGATCCTGGTGCAGAATACAACAGGGTTCCCCCTCCCCATATTGATTGATACCATTCAATTCAATAATACAAAAAGACAACACATGTAAAAGTTGTGTCGAGTAAAGTGTTTATGCCGAGTGCCAGGTCTCTCTCTATTCAGAGACATCAGTATCAAGCTTGTCTGTCAGTCTGTACTTCATCACATCATCTTGCAAGTCTCCATGTGCTGGCTCCATACATGTTTCTGTGAACACAAACACACATAGACACTGTTCTATTACGAATGGCAGTTAGGATAGGTGTTTTCTGACACACAAACAGGTACTATGCTGAAGTTTGAACAGGTCAGACTAAACCTACCTAATTCTGTTCTCCCCATCGAGTGAGCAGGCAAGAGGTGAGGTCCTTGCCAGAGACCCATTGATGGGCATAGCAACGTAAATCAGCTCTGTGTCCCTCATCAGAGATACTGGTCGATCACACACACACACACACACACACACACACACACACACACACACACACACACACACACACACACACACACACACACACACACACACACACACACACACACACACACACACACACACACACACACACACACACACACACGGAGCACTGATTACATTACCAATGATGGTTATGATTAGCATGGTGGAAACAACCTTATCACTGCATTTACCTTTCTATTTCACTTCAGATATCATAAAATGTGAAGAGAAATAGAATGGAGAACACAGCGATCAGGCTGAATCCACCAGGCTAGGTTATGCCCTAGACATTATATCCATCTAATAGAAAATAAGCAACAAATAATGTTAGCCTACTTTTTTATCAATCCGGGTATTTTTTAATGCAACTTTTCACATCACACATTACCTGTTGTTGTTGAGGCAATAACTTGGGCAAAAACTTGGGTCACAATGGAGAAGGTGGAAAGTTTTAAGTTCCTGGGCATACACATCACAGACAAACTGACATGGTCCACCAACACAGACAGAGTGGTGAAGAAGGCGCAACAGCGCCTCTTCAACCTCAGGAGGCTGAAGAAATGCGGCTTATCACCCAAAACCCTGACAAACTTTTACAGATTTACAATCGAGAGCATCCTGTCGGGCTGTATCACAGCCTGGTACTGCAACTGCACCGCCCGCAACCGCAAGGCTCTCCAGAGGGTGGTGCGGTCTGCACAACACATCACCGGGGGCAAACTACCTGTCCTCCAGGACACCTACAGCACCTGATGTCACAGGAATGCCAAAAAGATCATCAAGGACAACAACCACCCGAGCCACTGCCTGTTCACACCTCTACCATCCAGAAAGGTGAGGTCAGTACAGGTGCATCAAAGCTGGGACCTAGAGACTGAAAAACAGCTCCTATCTCAAGGCCATCAGACTGCTAAACAGCCGTCACTAACTTAGAGAGGCTGCTGCCTACATTGAGACCCAATCACTAGTCACTTTAAACAATGGCACTTAAATAATGTTTACATATCTTACATTACTCATATCACATGTATATACATGTATATACTGTATATACCATCTACTGCACCTTGCCTATTCCGCTCGGACATCGCTAATCCATATACTTACATGTACATATTCTCATTCACCCTTTTAGATTTGTGTGTATTAGGTAGTTGTTGGGGAATTGTTAGATTACTTGTTAGATATTACTGCACTCTCGGAACTAGAAGCACAAGAATTTCACTACACTCGCATTAACACCTGCTAACCATGTGTATGCGACCAATAAAATTTGATTGGATTTTTATCAGAGGCCTCATGATGGTGTGTCCTTTTCATAGAGGTTGAGGGAGACTGGCAACAATGCAGGGGGTTTCACAAGGGTACTTGTGTCACATTACACACTTTTATTCGGAGGTCTGCCTGACAAGCTGTCAAAACAGCAAGTGACCAGTGAATAAAATTATTTCTGGAGGTCGTTAAACCATTGCTGGACATGATTCCCATATTTTCTCCTTCTGGTTGGTTCCGGCATCTGTTCATGATCGGGGATCAGTCTGGCACCCAACTGTGCACTTTATCTAACAGAAAAACAGGGACAAATGACTGTCATCATCCCTCAATTTTGAAGATAGCTCAAGAAATAACGTAATCTCATTTGGAAGCTAATTCTATGTTTCACAGATGTAGACTGACTGGCTCCAGATTGGATTCGATTCAGGCCAGTGACTCCCTGCAACCAACTGCGACATGTTTTGCTATTGCCCTGGATATGTTTGTGTTTGTTGGTGCTAGTTAGTACACGGTTGTAGTTAGGCATGCGTTAGCTAGTACCATCAAAGCTGCATCCAATATGTATTTGTGCCCTAGACATGGGTTGCACTTTGGAGACTAGTGGCTGTTTTGTTTAAATTACACTAACTTAGAGTGGCATGGAAATACGATGACATTGTTAAAGTAGGCAAATCATTAGCAGGAAACAACTTTGTCATATTATGATGTCATCACATTTACTTTAGAGAGATGGCAATGTTGCCATTACTGATACTAGCTACATTTGTGAAAAATAGGCTAAAATACAGTGGTTCCCTCAATCTTAGTTGGCTGGCTAAAGTTATACTGCATCTAAAGTCAAGCTGTTTCTTACAAATGATTTGCCTTCTTTTTAATTGTTGTTGTGTTTCCAAGCCAAATCCAAATTGTATTGAGGTAGGCTAACGTTAGCAAGCTATCTAGTTGGCAGCTTATGTTAGCTATGTTAGCAATGATAGTAATAATGCTTATCAAAATATACATAACCAGATACATAACCAGCAGTCTATGGTCTAGCTACCTGTATACTCACCAACACTGGAGAGCAACGAACTCCAGCCATCTATTCCGCATGATGATAGGGTCCTTCCGCAGGGCATGCAAACCAAAGTTGTTGGTTGTGAATCCTGCTGGAAGCATGTATTGCATGAGCCGAGGGGCGATTTGCACGTGGAGCTTGGCAAAAAGGGCATGATTTGTTGACAGAATTGTAAACCAAAACCAACCTTCCTTTACTCGTTGTAACGCACTGATGTTCAAAACTCTGTTTTAGACTAGAATATTTACATTAGTCAAGTTTTTTATCACAAAATAAAAAAAATTCTAAGTCAGTGTTTGAAAGTAAATATCATTGGAATGTTTTCCTATCATTCACTAAAATGTTGTTCACAACATCTGTACAAACTACCACAAAACATTCCCCCAAGGTTCTCATTAGGTTGCCAGAAAATGTATTAACACAATGTGTTCTGGTAAGGTTCTTAGAACATACTGCCGCCACAAAATTTGAGAGCAATAGGAGTGGTTCTGAGGAAACATTACAGGAATGTTATGCTAATGTTGATGGATATGTTATTCAAAACGCACATAACAACAAAACAAAAAAATATCTTCCATTTCTGTAAGGTTATGACATGTTGAACCAGAATTGTTCTAAAAACAACGATAATGGAAGTAGTTCTGAAAACATTGCTACAATGTTCTGCTAATATTGATATGTAATGTCACATTATTATATGAAGTTGCCAAACTTTTAAAGAAATGGCATTTCAATATTTTTACATCCTTATATTTTTGGGGGGTATTGTTCAAATCAAGTAGATTTTAACCTGCAACTTCCCATCTTCAAGCCATGTAGGCTACTTAGTATGCTGCACCACCAGGATCCTAATGGTTCTAGTGGATTTTCCTTTGTACTGAAATCCTTAAATTATGATCCAAACTATGGCTATTCAGTATTTCTTAGTACATCACAGGAGGTTGGTTGCACCTTAATTGGGGAGGACGGGCTCATGGTAATGACTGGAGCGGAATTAGTGGAATGGTATCAAATACGTCAAACACATGGTTTCCATGTGTTGATGACATTCCATTAACGCCGTTCCAGCTATTATGAGCCGTTCTCCTCTCAGCAGCCTCCACTGTATTACATATGCACCTCTATGTACATACACCTCACCACAATCTGTAGGGAAAATAAAAGTAAAAACATCCCAACTTTACAGTAAGTAAAGAAGATTGGTAGAGTAAGAAATAATAGAGTATCATGATTGTCCTGTGAGGATCAGAATGGGTCAGATCAGCTTGGTGGTGGATGAAAGTAGCCAGGCCCTCTCTTACCCACAGAGGTGTGGGGGGGGGCAGCTGATGGGGGGGTTGACAGTTCACACCCTGTTGTAAATTACAGGAGAAGATGACTCTCTCTCCCCCTCCAGTATTAACCAAAGGAATGTCTTTGTTAACAGACTTTTTCCCGACAAAACTCTTACAGTTTCTAAAGCGAATACTGGAACAATATTTCGAACATAAGAACGTGGGGAATGGTCAGAGATGATCTATAGAAAACTAATGTCATATTGGTTTTTATTTTGTGATGTAATCAAAAAGGTTATAAAGGAATTACTGTAACTTGGAAAGTATATCCCCTTTATGTGTCAAGTCTCCATCCTCTACGTTGTATATGAGATATGAAGAATTATGAAAGTACTTTTGTTAAGATAGGAATGTGAATTTAGGAGCCATAAGAGAATATATCTCCTATAAACTGTGCATAGTAAGTAGCCATGCCCCGAGTTTCGGACAATCAGAGCCATTCAAACGTGCCGCTGAAAGGCCAACAACCTTCCTAAGGAGGGCTGGTTCCAACAGAGAAAAACGGCGAACGAAGTAATTCACACGTAACGTTAAATACATTCATGAATTCTTAATTCGGTTCGTGTGCAAAGTATATGAAAACTGTGAGAATTGTTTCTAAAATGTATCAACGATAAGTGTCTTTCTCTCTCTCTCTCTCTCTCGCTCTCGCTCTCGCTCTCGCTCTCGCTCTCGCTCTCGCTCTCTCTCTCTCTCTCTCCTTCTCCATGTCGTTGTGTAAAAAGCCACCATATTGTGTCAGTCCGCTAGGGACCTTTTTCTCATGTATTAAGTGAGTATGTTTATTATGTGTCATTATTTAGTTAGCTAGTAAATACATAATTAAACCAATTTGTGTAGTACTGAGTCATAAGTAAGGCTGTGGTTTTTGCAGATCCAAGACGGTTACGACTGTTCAGAATGATTAAATGATAAGAGGGTATCATTAATACGTTGACTGTTTTATGGATGTGAGGGGTAAAGACCTTTAGAGTTTAATTTGGGAGATGGTAAATTAGGCCCAAATTCCTAATGAGTTAATTGTTACATGATTCATTGGGTAACAATTAAACATAGTTAGTTAATTCGATAAATAGCAGTCATCAGATTAATGAAAGTAAAGTCACGACAACAGCATACTTATTTTTCTAGATTTAGTTATCCTCTCTATTGCAAAGACAAAGACCACAACCTGGAAGTCAGAGTAAAGGTGTAAACAGCTTTATATTTGTGTTAATCAGATCCCAGGGGTGCAGTGGACAAACATTGTAAGAATGTCATCACAACTGGACAGATTTTGTGTTTTGGGGACCTATCTCTTGTCATATCCCCACAATGTTAACACAACCTAAAAAAAACATCTGAACTTTTATTGAACATAACAAATGTGTTCTAGGATTGTTCTTGCAACATCAGGCAGATGTTTTTTCAACCTAATAGAATCATTGTAATCATCAGCACAACTGGACATTTTTTTTGTTCTGGGTCTTATCTCTTGTCATGTCCCCACAATGTTACCACAACCTAAAGAAATGTTTTAGGAACTTTTAAAGAACATAAAACATTTGTTCTGAGAACGTTCTTGCAACATCAGGTGAATGCTTTTTTCACCCTAAAATAAACATTGTATAATCATTCACATGACTGGACAGTTTTTGTGTTTTGGGAACATATCTTTTGTGATGTTCTTATAATGTTCCCATCAGCATGTTTCCACAACCTAATGAAACATTCTGGGAACCTTTAAGAACAGACTAAATGTTTTCTGGAAACGTTCTTACAACGTCAGGCGAATGTTATATTCAAACATTGTATAATCATCAGCACAACTGGACAGTTTTTTAGTTATGAGAACATTTGCCGCAATCTAACGAATGTTCTGGGAATTTTCACAGAACCAATTTTGGTTTACTGGTCTACACTGTTTACAATTCAATTCCCAGTTGACACTTTGTGAATACAGCAGTTTTCCAACCTTTATAATGGAACTCATTTCATATATAAGCAGTTCTTTGAGAGTTTGTCCGAGTCCAAGTGGACAATAAAGTTGGCATGATGTAACAAATATTTGATGTGCTGCCAAACCTACACTACTGTTAACAACTGTCCTGCTGTGAGTACAAGAATCTAACTGTGAAGATGCTCCAGGATTGATTGCACAATGGGCAAAGTTTATGTGGGATTTCAGATGAAAATAAGAACTGAGCATAAAGGGCACCTTAAAAGGGAGGCATTACCAATAGATCAGACCAGGGAAGCCTGTGTTGAGGGGGTTGAACTTGAAAAACGAATCCCAGGTTTATTGGATTTTCTGACCAACTCTGTAGCAGTCAGGGCATGGATCAGCCCCTAAAGACCAGGCAGAAAGTGGTGAGGCAGGTGAATGATAAAGATTAGCTATTGGCAAATAGATATTTACCTCTAGCTCACATTGTTCCCAGATTCAAGATTTCCTCTGTTGACAGAAATGCCTTGAATGGTAAAAACAAAAAGTCATCTTAATAAAGCCAATGGCTATCTAAGGGTCAAAGTAACATTGGAGGGCTCTATTCAACAATGGCTCTATTCAACCATATTGTTGAAGTTCAGCATTACAGCATGATTCAAATTTAAAGGCAACGTTCCTACGTAAGCAGAGACTGCATTCACGGTAAACGCTGCATATGTTGGCTCTATTGGAAATTACCTTCACATTTCGATCGCAAGATCTCCAATGGTTCAGCGATACAGATTGACTAGAGCCAAAAGTTAGAGACTTGTTTCTCATGGAGGAGAACCTGTATGCTCATCGATTTGATCACATCCATAATTAAGAAACTTCTTATGGCTGCAGGAGCAGTATTGAGTAGCTTGGATGAAAGGTGCCCAGAGGTGCCCATAGTAAACTGCCTGCTCCTCAGTCCCAGTTGCTAATATATGCATATTATTATTAGTATCAGATAGAAAACACTCTGAAGTTTCTAAAACTGTTTGAATGATGTATGTGAGTATAACAGAACTCATATGGCAGGCAAAAACCTGAAAAGAAATCCAAACAGGAAGTGGGAAATCTGAGGTTGGTCGATTTTCAACCCAGCCCCTATTGAATACACAGTGGGATATGGATCAGTTTGCACTTCCTACGGCTTCCACTAGATGTCAACAGTCTGTAGAACTTTGTCTGATGCCTCTACTGTGAAGTGGGGCCGAAGGAGACAGGAATGAGTCAGGTCTACCATGACCTGACCATGCTCTGACCATGCACGTTCACATAAGAGTGAGCTCTGTTCCATCTGAAGTCAATGGAATTCTCCGGTTGGAACGTTATTGAAGATTTATGTTAAAAACATTCTGAAGATTGATTCAATACATCGTTTGACATGATTCTACTGACTGTTACGGAACTTTTGGACATTTCGTCTGCTTTTAGTGAACGCGCTTCCTGACTTTGGATTTATTTACCAAACACGCTAACAAAAATAGCTATTTGGACATAAATGATGGCCATTACCGAACAAAACAAAAATTTCTTGTGTTATTGGGAGTTCTGGGAGTGCATTCCGACGAAGATCAGCAAAGGTAAGTGAAGATTTATAATACTATTTATGAGTTTTGTTGACTGCACAATTTGGCGGGTAACTGTATGGCTTCCTTTTGTGGCTGAACGCTGTTCTCAGATTATTGAATATTGTGCTTTTGCCGTAAAGCTTTTTGAAATCTGACACAACGGTTGCATTAAGAACAAGTGTATCTTTAATTCTATGTAAAACATGTATCTTTCATCAAAGTTTATGATGAGTATTTCTGTTATTTGATGTGGCTCTCTACAATTTCTCCGGATATTTTGGAGGCATTTCTGAACATGGCGCCAATGTAAACTGAGGTTTTTGGATATAAATATGAACTTAATCGAACAAGACATATATGTATTGTGTAACATGAAGTCCTATGAGTGTCATATGATGAAGATCATCAAAGGTTAGTGATTAATTTTATCTCTATTTCTGCTTTTTGTGACTCCGGTCTTTGGCTGGAAAAATGGCTGTGTTTTTCTGTGAGTTGGTGGTGACCTAACATAATCGTTTGTGGTACTTTCGCTAAAAAGCCTATTTGAAATTGGACACTTTTTTTATTATTTTTTTTTTTTTATCCCCTTTTCTCGTGGTATCCAATCACTAGTAGTTACTATCTTGTCTCATCGCTACAACTCCCATACGAGCTCGGGAGAGACGAAGGTCGAAAGCCATGCGTCCTCCAAAGCACAACCCAACCAAGCCGCACTGCTTCTTAACACAGCGCGCCTCCAACCCGGAAGCCAGCCGCACCAATGTGTTGGAGGAAACACCGTGCACCCGCCCCCACGGTTAGCGCGCACTGCGCCCGGCCCGCCACAGGAGTCGCTGGAGCGCGATGAAACAAGGATATCCCTACCGGCCAAACCCTCCCTAACCCGGACGACGCTATGCCAATTGTGCTTCGCCCCACGGACCTCCCGGTCTCGACCGGCTGTGACAGAGCCTGGGCGCGAACCCAGAGACTCTGGTGGCGCAGCTAGCACTGCGATGCAGTGCTCTAGACCACTGCGCCACCCGGGAGGCCCATAAGAAATCGGACACTTTGGTGGGATTAACAACAAGATTACCTTTAAAATGGTATAAGATACATGTATGTTTGAGGAATTTTAATTATGTGATTTCTGTTGTTTGAATTTGGCGCCCTGCACTTTCACTGGCTGTTGTCATATCATCCCGTTAACGGGATTGCAGCCATAAGCCAGTGAAAGTGCAGGGCGACAAATGCAAACAACAGAAATCTCATAATTGAAATTCCTCAAACATACATGTATTGTGCCTTGTGCCTTGTTAAAAGTTAATTTGTGGAATTTCTTTCCTTCTTATTAATGCGTTTGAGCCAATCAGTTGTGATGTGACAAGGCAAGGGAGGTATACAGAAGATAGCCCTATTTGTTAAAAGACTAAGTCCATATTGTGGCAAGTACAGCTCAAATAAGCAAAGAGAAACGTCACTCCATCATTACTTTAAGACATGAAGGTCACTCAATACGGAACATTTCAAGAACTTTGAAAGTTTCTTCAAGTGCAGTCGCAAAAACCATCAAGTGCTATGATGAAACTAGCTCTTATGATGACCGCCACAGGGAAGGAAGACCCAGAGTTACCTCTGCTGCAGAGGACAAGTTCATTAGAGTTAACTGCACCTCAGATTGCAGCCCAAATAAATGCTTCACAGAGTTCAAGTAACAGACACATCTCATCATCAACTGTTCAGAGGAGACTGTGTGAATCAGGCCTTCATGGTTGAATTGCTGCAAAGAAACCACTACTAAAGGACACCAATAAGAAGAAGAGACTTGTTTGGGCCAAGAAACACAACCAATGGACATTAGACCAGTTAAAATCTGTCCTTGGTCTGATGAGTCCAAATGTGAGATTGGGGATGGATGATCTTCGCATGTGTGGTTCCCACTGTGAAGCATGGAGGAGGAGGTGTGATGGTCTGGGGTGCTTTACTGTTGACACTGTCAGTGATTTATTGTCACGCCCTGACCTTAGAGAGCTTTTTATGTCTCTATTTTGGTTTGGTCAGGGTGTGATTTGGGTGGGCATTCTATGTTAATTTTTCTATGTTTTGTATTTCTTTGTTTTGGCCGGGTGTGGTTCTCAATCATGGACAGCTGTCTATCGTTGTCTCTGATTGGGAACCATACTTAGGGAGCATTTTCCCACCTGTGTTTTGTGGGAAGTTCTTTTCTGTTTTGTGTTTCTGCACCTGACAGAACTGTTTGTTGTCGTTTTGCTCTTTGTTATTTTATTCAAGTGTTTTTTGAGAATAAATCATGAACACTTACCACGCTGCGCTTTGGTCCACTTCTTAATGCAACGATGACCGCTACATTTATTTAGAATTTAAGGCATACTTAACCAGCATGCTACCACAGCATTCTGTAGCGATACGCCATTCCATCTGGTTTACGCTTAGTGGGACTATTATTTGTTTTTCAAAAGGACAATGACCCAAACACACCTCCAGGCTGTGTAAGGACTATTTGATCAAGAAGGAGAGTGATGGAGTGTTGCATCAGATGACCTGGCCTCCACAATCACCTGACCTCAACCCAATTGAGATGGTTTGGGATGAGTTAGACCGCAGAGTCTAAAAGCAGCCAACAAGTGCTCAGCATATGTGGGAACTCCTTCAAGACTGTTGGAAAAGCATTCCTCATGAAGCTGGTTGAGAGAATGCCTAGAGTGTGCAAAGCTGTCATCAAGGCAAAGGGTGGTACTTTGAAGAATATAAAATATAAAATACATTTTGATTTGTTGAACACTTTTTTTGGTTACTACATGATTCCATATGTGTTATTTAATAGTGTTGATGTCTTCACTGTTATTCTACAATGTAGAAAATAGTAAAAATAAAGAACAACCGTTGAATTAGTAGGTGTGTCCAAACTTTTGACTGGTACTATATATGTAATAACAATGTAATAACAATGTGTACTTCTGTTGCTTACTTTAAGTAATGGTACCTGCTACCAAATGATATGTAAAGTTTCTAGTTTTAAAGAATATAGCAAGAATACAATAGTAAGGTTGTTACAATTTAATTAGAATGAATTGAATATCTGGTATGTAGAAGATTGCAAAATAAAGTGTAACCCAGTTGTGTGTCAGTAAAGTAAATAAAGATAAAGATCTCTCTCCCAAGGTAGTAGGTTCAGACTCAGAACCCATTAGTATGAAAGACTGGAACTGCTGCATACATTTTTCAGGATGTTTCCTCACATTTTATCACCATTGCATCACTGGTAAGTGATAAGGGAAGACCAAAATCCAAAAGGAGTTCACCCCCCTTGCAAACTTTCAATAGTCCAATAATCCATGAAATTGGCCCCAACTCCCAACTGTTCACTGTGCCCTCTAAATCAGGTATGCACATTCCTTTATATGATGTGGGAGTATGTATTCAATAAATTCAATGCTTTGCATCTATTATGTTACTTAACGATAATAGCTCCTTGAATCTCTCGATCAATCAGAGACGATTACTGCTGGCAGGCAGCACTGCCGCAAAAAAAGATGTTGGCTCTTAGATGACAATCACCTCACTCTCTCCCGATTCACCAGTAGATACAGTTACTATTAGAAGTTATAACATTATAATTATCGACAGCTAGAATGAATGGTGCTGGTCAAGGAACAATTGAGACCTGGACAAATATACTTGACACTGTTAAGAATACTCTTAGCTAAAACCCAACACATACAAATAAACAATCTATAAAGCCTAACACATACAATATACTGTATATACAGTATATCGTATGTGAGTATACCAAACATTAGGAACAACTTCCTATTGAGTTGCGCCCCCATCAATAATGGATCATAGCTTTCACCTGGATTCACCTGGTCAGTCACTCTGTCATGGAAAGAGAAGGTGTCTTTAATGTTTTGTATACTCAGTATTTATGCACTGAACAAAAATATAAATGCAACATGCAACAATTTCAATGATTTTACTGAGTTACAGTTCATATAAGGAAATCAGTTAATTTAAATAAATTCATTAGGCCGTAATCTATGGATTTCACATGACTGGGCATGGGCGCAGTCATGGGTGGGCCTGGGACGGCAAACGTCCACCCACTTGGGCGCCAGGCCAACCCACTGAGAAGCCAGGCCAAGCCAATCAGAATTCGTTTTTTCCCCACAAAAGGGCTTCATTACAGACAAAAATAATCCTCAGTTTCATCAACCGTCCGGGTGGCTGGTAATAGATGATCTTGCAAGTGGAGAAGCCGGATGTGGGGGTCCTGGGCTGGTGTGGTTACATGTGGTCTGCGGTTGTGTGTCCAGTTGGACGTACTGCCAAATTCTCTAAAACAACATTGGGTAGAGAAATGAACATTCAAATCCCTGGCAACAGCACTCATGGACATTCTTCAAGTCAGCATGCCAATTGCACGATCCCTCAAAACTTGAGACATCTGTGGCGTTGCGTTGTGTGACAAAACTGCACATTTTATGGTGGCCTTTTATTGTACCCGGCATAAGGTGCACCTGTGTAATGATCATGCTGTTTAATCAGTTTCTTGACATGCCAAATCTGTTAGGTGGAAGGATTTTCTTGGCAAAGGAGTAATGCTCATTAACATGGATGTAAATACATTTGTGCAATATTTGAGAGAAATAAGCTTTTATTTCAGCTCATGAAACATAGGACCAACATTTCGCATGCTGTTTTAAATTTTTTGTTCAGTATAGATACATATTTTCATCTTTTTGTATTTTCTTTACTTTCAGGCCCACAGGGAAGGGTTGGTATGGGGGACAGTTTTCTCTGGTTTCCGGGAGAGGGGGCAGGAGGGTAGATGTAAAAGCATCCTCGGTTGACAAGCAACATTGGATGTTTAGGGGATAGAGGGGAGGGGGACTTAGTCAATACGTGGTGGGGGGAGGGAAGGGTAGTGGTTGGTTGAGGTTAAATGGAGACATGTTGGATGGGTGGGGTTGGGGGAATGGGATAGCAGGTTGGGTGTGGATGCAAAAATAATAATTGTTTCCAAAGTGAAATGATTCAATACGTTGTACTCCTGTACCCTTTTTGAGTGGCAGCCCACAGAATGTATCTATTGTACCTGTAATCCCCCCCCCCCCCCCCCCCTACCCGACAAAGAAAATGACCAAATAAAATGTGGTCACAAAAAATAGTCCAGTAAACCTATTACATACTTCCTCTATCTTAATTATTTTATAGCCAGGTCAAAATATCATAGGGTATGGTTGTATTATGACTGCAGACGTGCTCCAGTGGATCTTCAGAATCAGTGTGGAAGACAGAACAGCAAAGAGAGGAACAAAGAGAAGAGTCAGGGGGCTGGGGCTGGCTTCAGTCTACTTACTTCTCCTTCTTGATCTCTCACACCCTGGAGAGGACAGGGATATTTCCAGCCTCTTTCCCACATTTATTCCCGAAGGGAGGACAGGCTCCAGTGTGTGAGATAATCTGCAAATCAATGAAGGAGGTTGTAAAACTCTTACTAAGTCATGTCACCCCAGCTGGGGGTAAATTCACTCTGAAAACTTCTAATTAGGAGTGTCAAACCAGTTAGGGTGTTTTAAAAGGTGGGGTGATATTTTGTCACTTGGTGACCGTTTGCTACCCTCAAAATGTCATAGTGCGGTAGCAAGGAAAGTTGCACTGTAAGAATTTGATTTGGTTGACGTTAACCTGCAGCCCTGGTCTTCAGTCAGGTTCAGTCACAGAACTGAAAATTGTACTAGATTGTAAGATGATGTGAAGATAATAAAAGGAAAAATGAATACAGAGCTGTGAAGAGCGAGGCACCATCTAGTAGAAGAGGAGAATGCAGCTGCTTCTCACACTGGTTGTTTCTGGTCACAGTGCTCATAACTAAAAACCTGGAGGGTGTTTTTCACCACCAAAATATAACATGTAATGTCTTATTGTTAATGTTTAAAATCATTGCTGAGTAATATATATATAAAAATGTGAGAACCAGCCCCGCTCTCCCCTACAGATTTGATAGAACATGAAAAGATGAAAGGTTTGAATTTTGTCCGAGTTCATGCAGATTTTCTCTTTTTACTTTCCTATCATTTATAATGTTAGAAGTGTTTACAGCTCTTGATGAGTATGACGTTATAACTTAACTCTGTGACCTCATAAGCATTGTAGGTTTGCTCTTGCTATTAAAAGAGTCTGCAGCAAAGTCCTTGACATCATATACTATCTGTATGCAGACCTTACCTCCACAGTAATCCACACTTTCCACAGTTTGTCTCCAAAGACCTCTCTGCCCTCAAGAAGACAAACAAAGGATTTTTATGAATCCCTTCAGGATTACTGCCAACCAATAATTATTCCAGCACTCCCTTATCACTTAAAGCTAATCTAAACATGTCTATGGACAGGAGGCTGATGGACAGCCCGTCCACCTCTTTGCATAGGATAGAACATGTTAAGCAAAATGCTTTTTTTGTTGAATTTATTCATTAAAGGTATTTAAAATTAACATTATTTATCTTTATTTGACCAGGTAAGTAGATGAAGAAGTTGAGAACACATTCTCTTTTTTAATAATGACCCAGGGAAGAGTTGCAGAGGAGAGGTGAAGAGTTGAATGAGCCAATCTGAGGCCAGGGTGTTCAGGTGGTCATGGTAGCATGGGCAGTCAGGTTGGGAATTCAGACAGGACACTGGGGTTAACCTTTTCACCCATTGTCTTGTGACAAGTGAAATACGATCTTTGAATGACCATTGAGAGTCACTACGTCCATTTAGCGTGCCTTCCGAACAACAGAGCACGCTTCCCGAATCTTATGGTCTCCCATCCAGGTTTCGAAAAGGCCCCACCTTGCTTAACTTCCAGCAGAGGAAATCAGAGGGCTGAAGGGTGGCAGTTATGGCACTCATGTTTTATTCAGAGGAAAACAGTAATAGTATTGACCTCACAACAATGTTCTATTCAAGGGTATGGTTGAGAAACAATAAATTAAAGGATATTTCAACTTTTATTTAAAGGGTGAAATTGTTTCAAAGCCTTGTGCCTAAACAGGCAAATCAGTCGCATATTACTGTCATGCAGTCAGGAAATGCATGCCCTAATCCCCCAATACAAATAAGGCTGAGATTCTGCCATGTCACGTCCAAGGCTTAGAAAGATTATTCTTGAACCACATCGAATGCCTAAATAGATTAAGAAAACCGATACAGCATCCTGTTAGACTCCTGCTTTAAAGTAAGAATTAAGAAGAGAGAGGGCTTTTGGATTTCCTTCATTGCATATTTTATGCTGTATTTGTTGGTAATGCAAAAGTGTAAACCTTAATAAGTGCCCTGAAGGGGTGTACCACTTGCTATCATGATTAATGAATGGTCTACCTACCTGGGAAGAGGTCGATAGGTAAAGGTTGTTTATACTGAGCACAACTAGCTGAGGTGAACTCAAGATTTCAGTTGACTCATGAGGTTACAATGCAAGTACAGAACACATTTTATAGCTTTTTATCAATTTTTTATTCCTTCCCATTCCCCAGAGGATTTCCTGTTTCTGTCACATTTTCAATCAAGAATATTTCATTCAATTTTGGATTCCATTATCTACTGATTCCAAAAACAGACGACCTGCATCTGACCCCATGATCTTAAGGTGGTTTTGTTGAAGAATGGGTCACAGAAGGACAGGGAACAGAAGTGTGTTTTGCCCTGGCATTTCTCTGGCACCTTCATATTGTCGCTTTTCTATTGCTCCTTTAAGGTCACTGGGTGCTTGCTGTGTCTATCATTGTGCTTCTGGTGGCATTTCTTCATACAATACCATGAATATTGAGGCTGTTTAAGTCCGCATGTCCCACACAATATAAATGGTTTGGTTTTCCTGCAAAAGTATGAAAGGAAATTGATATGACATTTCGGTATGAATCATCACCCCAGCTGCTATATTTCAGACCCTAATGCAAACATGTCAGTGGCTTTTATCCTCACAAACATTTTGATGTTAGAAAATAAAACATGTTACCTTGAGGGAGCTGTAAAGTGAGTGAGTAAACTGCCGGGGAGAAACCTGTAAAATCCAGGGACTGTTAATTGCAATTGGGTCAGTTAGTGCTACATGTCTAATCAGATATATAGAGACCTGTAATAGTTAGATCTACAGGCCTGCTGGGCCAGATAAATGCTGTATAACACAGCTGCCCCAGCCTCTGAACTGAGAAACTGTCATTGGCCTTTGGAATTGCTAATATATAAACAAGCTGTCTCCTGTTTATTTCCCAATAATGACATATAAATCACAAGAGACACTGCCTCTTGCAGGTCACACTTCATTTTACTGTGCTTATTCACCATAGGTATACTATGTAGAAAAACTATATCATTAACTATCTCTAATTAAATTATTACCAAGACGCACCGATGAGAACTTAATTTTAAATGATTTATAATTACTCATTAAGTCCCAAATCTCTGGTGCAGTTAACATTTAAAAACCCATATTAAAAACCCACTCTAAAACCCATATTAAAAACCCACTCTAAAACCCATATTAAAAACCCACTCTAAAACCCATATTTGTCAGATGTTTTTAGACATCAAAAGTGTTATGTTGAGATGGTTTCATGTCCTGTGGTATCTGTTGTGTAGATCCAGCTATATGCCTCAATCGAAAAGATAGGTACACAAATAACTAGATTAGACAATGTCTTTCTGGTCTTTCTCCTCTCCTTTTATTGAGCTAATACTTGAACAAGGTTGTATTTAGTTGCATCAGCATTATGTGAGTGCACATGTTTGTGCTCAAATTACAGAGAGTAGTGCTAATTCAATCTATCACTAGAGGAGTCCTAAGAGACCGGTGTCTTCGTCCAACACCATTCTATCAATTACAACCCAGAAGGGCAGGTGGGATTTTCTGGTTCATACCCTAATCTCCACTATCAATAACCTCATAAGGTCAAACCATTTTGTTGCTTTTGCATGTTGTACTATGTTGCTCTGTCTGCATGCTATGTCTTGTTTGTCCTTTTTTTTTACCTTTATTTAACTAGGCAAGTCAGTTAAGAACAAAATCTTATTTCCAATGACAGCCTAGGAACAGTGGGTTAACTGCCTGTTCAGGGGCAGAACAACAGATTTGTACCTTGTCAGCCTAGGGGATTCGAAGGGATTCCTAGGGGATACTAGTCCAATTCTCTAACCACTAGGCTACCCTGCCGTCCATGTTGCTCTGCGTGTGCTCACTGCTCATTGATTGTCTGTATTGTAATTGTTTTTAATAACCTGCCCAGGGACTGCGATTGAAAATTAGCCGACTGGCTAAAACCGGCACTTTTACTGAAACGTTGATTAATGTGCCCTGTCCCTGTAAAAATAAAATAAACTCAAACTCAATTAACAAGCAAAAATATGTTTGTCTTGAAATCAGTCTTTTTTAACCAGCAACATTCATTGTACCCAATAAAATAAGCGAGTGAATATAATAAATACATAACAATCTGACAAAACAGAAATCTATAAATTAAATGCTCTGTTGAGGCCACTGTGCTCATTTCCAATGAGCTATTTTAACATGAGCGGAGTTGGCTGGGAAAAGTACATTTTGTATAAAACTTGAAGTGGTATTAGTATAATTAGTTTTCAAAGACCCTCCCTTTATTTGATGTATGCATTTTATTTCCTAGATGCTTAGTTATTGACCGCTTCCTGCTTTAACTTTACTAACCATATTATTATAACATGTTATTATAGCTACTGTACATACACTGACTGGAGGTAGGAGACTGAACAGAAAGAAAAGTTTATGTGCAGAGAATGAAGTATAACCATACTGCATGCTTTGGTTACATTCAAATTCTTGCTTTATTTCTTAAAAACGTATGACAGTTAAAAACAAGTCGGGTTTCCTTTCAACTCCAGGCCTTTACCTTTCATACGTACTTTTTTTCCCTAAGTGTTGATCTCTTTGTAGTGGATTTCAAACCTATGCTCACAAGGGATGAAAGAGATTTACTTTCCCTGATGCCTTGTAAAGCATGCATGAAGGTAGCCTTGATGAACTGTTTCTGAAGCTCATTTGAGATGTCAGATCTTCTTGTTGAGGTGCTAGACAGTTGAAATGATCACATATTTATTCAGAAATTCACTCTTGAATTTAGGTAAGGGATTTAAAAATCTCAATAATTCTCAACAACACTATCCTGATGAAGTCTTTCAACAAATGAATGGACAACATATAGTGCCAAATGTGTGGTTATTTGGCCTCAAACTGGCAACATAGCCTAATAACAATAGTATTTCAAATGCAGTAATAATGTTCTTTCACAATAAATGTACTGTCTATATCAGTACTATGTACTAGCTCATAGTAGGCCTACCACAAATCAACAACAACACAATGCTGAAAAGCAGAGTGAGGGACACACTGAAAGTCTCCATGGCTCACTAAAGATGTATCTTGCTCTTATCTCCATTTCCATCTTGTATGGACAGATTATTCTCTCTTCTGCCAGTCTTCACTGACCCTCTGTCAAGCCCACATCCTGAGAAAAAAGGGAAGTTAGTAAATCAATCCTAAAGAGATTCATTTCATCAACTGGCAGGTAGAGAAAGACCTGACACCCTGAATCCATCATCTGGGCAGAATCCTAATAAAGACAAATTCAGTCCTGAAGAAAGTCAACAGTAATTCAATTGTTTTATTTATCCAAATGATGTGCTTACCATTGTTTATCATTTAATTTCCTGCTGCTCACCATGATTGGGGTAAAATGGGAAAAAATATATGTTGTTAGCACAAAGTGATCTCCCAACATCACATACTGTATCTGTAATGGGTGCGTGCTGGTGGCAGGGAAGTCAGGCGCAGGAGAGTGAACTTGGTATAAACGGAGCAGTTTAATAAATGCTCAAAAAAACTCAGAAAACCAATGTATACAAAAATAATATAAAAGGGTACAAAACCCGTCGAACACCAGAACATGACACCAGAACATGACTTGCACAAAACATACAACAAACAATCACCGACAAAGACATGAGGGGAAACAGAGGGTTAAATACACAACATCTAATTGATGGGATAGAAACCAGGTGTGATGGAAGACAAGACAAAACCAATTGAAAATGAAAAATGGATCAGCGATGGCTAGAAGGTCAGTGACGTCGACCGCCGAACACCGCCCGAACAAGGAGAGGGACCAACTTCGGCGGAAGTCGTGACAGTACCCTGCCCCTGACTGACGCGCGGCTCCAGCTGCGACACCGACCTCGGGGACGACCCAGAGGGCGAGGCGCAGGGCGATCCGGATGGAGACGGTGGAACTCTCGCAGCATAAAAGGATCCAACACGTCCTCCACCGGAATCCAGCATCTCTCCTCCGGACCATACCCCTCCCAGACCCCTCCCACCCGACGTCTCGAATCCAGTATAGAACAAACGGGGTACGCCGGGGCCCCCTCGATGTCGAGGGACATCGAGGGGGCGGAGGAACCTCCCGCACCTCAGACTCCTGGAGCGGGCCAGGCACCACCGGCCTGAGGAGAGACACATGGAACGAGGGGTTCATACGATAATCAGGGGGAAGCTGTAACCTGTAACAAACCTCGTTCACTCTCCTCAGGACTTTAAATGGCCCCACAAACTGCAAACCCAGCTTCCGACAGTGCAGGCGGAGGGGCAGGTTTCGGGTCGAGAGCCAGACCCGGTCCCCCGGTGCGAACACCGGGGCCTCACTGCGGTGACGGTCTGCGCCAACTTTCTCGCGCAGCACGGCTGAAGGTGGACATGGGCGGCGTCCCGCATTTTGTCTGCGTGCTAGAACCAGTCATCCACCGCAGGAGCCTCGGTCTGACTCTGATGCCAAGGAGCCAGAACCGGCTGATACCCCAATACACACTGGAAGGGAGAGAGGTTAGTGGAGGAGTGGCGGGGAGCGAGTTCTGGGCCTTCTCTGCCCAGGGCACGAACGCTGCCCACTCCCCCGGCCAGTCCCGGCAATAAGACCTCAGAGACCTACCCACATCCTGGTTAACTCTCTCCACCTGCCCGTTACTCTCGGGGTGAAAACCTGAGGTAAGGCTGACCGAGACCTCCAGACGTTCCATGAACGCCCTCCAGACCCTCGACGTGAACTGGGGACACCGATCAGACACTATATCCTCAGGCACCCCGTAGTGCAGGAAAACGTGTCTAAACAGGGCCTCCGCAGTCTGTAGGGCCGTAGGGAGACCGGGCAAAGGAAGGAGACGACAGGACTTAGAGAAATGATCCCCAACGACCAGGATCGTGGTGTTACCCTGTGAAGGAGGAAGATCGGTCAGGAAATCTACCGACAGGTGCGACCACGGCCGTTGTGGAATGTGATTGGACAGCAGACGGAACGTACAAACGCCCAGCTGGACACTGGAGGGGAGCGGGCTCTGCACGTGACGCCTGCTCAATGTCCGCGTCCAGCTCCCACACTACCGGCGCCACCAGGCAAGAGGCGGGGAGTATGGGAGTGGGATCCATAGGCAGCTCCTCTGTGTCATACATCCGGGACAATGCGTCTGCCTTAACGTTCTGGGAGCCTGGTCTGTAAGAAAGGGTAAACACAAAACGGGTGAAAAACATGGCCCGCCTTGCCTGGCGAGGGTTCAGTCTCCTCGCCGCCCGGATGTACTCCAGATTACGGTGGTCAGTCCAGATGAGAAAAGGGTGTCTAGCCCCCTCAAGCCAATGTCTCCATGCCTTCAAGGTCTTGACGACAGCCAACATCTCCCGGTCCCCCACATCATAGTTTCGCTCCGCCGGGCTGAGCTTCTTCGAGAAGGCACAGAGACGGAGCTTCGGTGGCTTACCCGAGCGCTGAGAGAGCACAGCTCCTATCCCAGCCTCGGACGCGTCCACCTCCACTATGAACGCCAAAGAGGGATCCGGATGGGCCAACACGGGAGCCGAGGTGAACAGAGCCTTCAGGTGACTAAAAGCCCTGTCCGCCTCAGCTGACCACTGGAAGCGCACCGGGCCCCCCTTCAGCAGTGAGGTAATGGGAGCCACTACCTGACCAGAACCCCGTATAAACCTCTGGTAGTAGTTGGCAAACCCTAAGAATCGCTGCACCTCCTTTACCTTGGTGGGAGTCGGCCAATTATGCACGGCTGAAATGCGGTCACTCTCCATCTCCACCCCTGAGGTGGAAATGCGATACCCTAGGAAGGAGACAGACTGTTGAAAGAACAAGCACTTCTCAGCCTTGATGTACAGGTCATGCTCCAACAGGCGGCCAAGCACCCTGCGCACCAGGGACACATGCTCGGCGCGTGTAGCAGAGTATATCAAAATGTCATCAATATACACCACCACACCCTGCCCGTGCAGGTCCCTGAAAATCTTGTCTACAAAGGCTTGGAAGACTGATGGTGCATTCATCAACCCGTACGGCATGACGAGGTACTCATAGTGCCCTGAGGTGGTACTAAAAGCCGTCTTCCACTCGTCTCCCTCTCGGATACGCACCAGGTTGTAAGCGCTCCTGAGATCTAGTTTAGTGAAGAAGCGTGCCCCGCTCATTGACTCAATCGCTGTGCCTATGAGCGGTAGCGGGTAACTACACCTCACAGTGATCTGATTAAGACCCCGATAGTCAATACACGGGCGCAGACCTCCCACCTTCATCTTCACAAAAAAGAAACTCGAGGAGGCTGGTGAAGTGGAGGACCGAATGTACCCCTGACGCAGGGATTCGGAGACATATATTTCCATAGCCTCCATCTCCACCTGTGAGAGGGGATACACATGACTCCTGGGAAGTGCAGCGTCTACCAGGAGATCTATCGCACAATCGCCCCGCCGATGAGATGGTAATTGAGTCGCCTTCTTTTTGGAGAAGGCGAGAGCCAAATCGGCATATTCAGGGGGAATGCGCACGGTGGAGACCTGGTCTGGACTCTCCACTGTAGTAGCACCAACGGAAACCCCTACACACCTACCTGAGCACTCTCGCGACCACCCCGTGAGAGCCCTCTGTGGTCAAGAAACAGTGGGGTTATGACAAGCTAACCAGGGTAGGCCCAGCACCATGGGAAACGCAGGAGAGTCAATAAGGAAAAGACTAATTCTCTCTGTGTGACCCCCCTGCGTCACCATGCCCAAAGGAGCGGTGACCTCCCTAATCAACCCTGACCCTAATGGTCGACTATCTAAGTGTAAACGGGGAAAGGCACATCCACGGGAACAATGAGGATCCCTAAACTATGAGCTAACGCTCTATTAATGAAATTCCCAGCCGCGTCTGAATCGACGAGCGCCTTATGCTGGGAATGCGGAGAAAACTCAGGAAAAGTGACAAACACAAACATTTGTGCAACAGAGGGCTCTGGGTGAGAATGGTGCCGGCTCACCTGGGGTGACGCCCTGCCTGCTGCCTCGATTCTTAGAGAAACCAACCCGGCACCGACCGGCAGTGTGACCTCTGCGGCCACAGATGGTGCACGAGCGGGAACCCCCTCTGGTCTCCCTGCGCACCGCCCCTCCCAGCTCCATGGGTATCGGAGAGGGGGTGCGGGAGGATGGAACCCCCAGACCCCGATCTGAACGTCCGCGAGTAGCCAGCAGGTTGTCCAGCCGGATGGACAGGTCCACCAGCTGGTCAAACGTGAAGGTAGTGTCTCTGCAGGCCAGCTCCCGACGGACGTCTTCACACAGACTGCAGCGGTAATGGTCGATCAGGGCCCTGTTGTTCCATCCCGCACCGGCAGCCAGGGTCCTAAACTCCAGTGCGAACTACTGGGCGCTCTTCGTCTCCTGCCTCAGATGGTAGAGGCGTTCACCCGCCGCTCTACCCTCGGGCGTGTGGTCGAAGACTGCCCGGAAACGACGGGTGAAGTTCTCAAACTGGTCCAACGCCGCATCTCCCTCTCTCCACACGCCGTTGGCCCACTCCAGGGTTTTCCCGGTGAGGCATGAGACGAGGGCGGACACCCTCTCACGGCCCGATGGAGCCAGGTGGACGGTGGCCAGGTATAGCTCCAGTTGAAGTAGGAACCCCCGGCAGCCCGCAGCCCTTCCGTCGTACTCCTGGGGCAGGGAGAGACGAATCCCACTGGAACCAGGTGGAACAGGGGCGCTCAGGAGAGACCCCGGTTGTGTTGGTGGAGGGGCTGGAAGAACTCCCTGTCACTCCCAGCAGTCCATTTTCTGGACAACGCGGTCCATGGCGATACCAAGATGGTGAAGTATTGCTGCATGCTCCTGGACACGCTCCTCCACCTCTATGGCCGGGGAACAACTGACTCCATAAATGGGTCGGTGATTCTGTAATGGGTGCGTGCTGGTGGCAGGGAAGTCAGGCGCAGGAGAGTGAACTTGGTATAAACGGAGCAGTTTAATAAATGCTAAAAAAAATCAAAAAAACAATATATACAAAAATAATATAAAAAGTATACAAAACCCGTCGAACACCAGAACATGACACCAGAACATGACTTGCACAAAACATACAACAATCACCGACAAAGACATGAGGGGAAACAGAGGGTTAAATACACAACATCTAATTGATGGGATAGAAACCAGGTGTGATGAAAGACAAGACAAAGCCAATGGAAAATTAAAAATGGATCAGCGATTGCCGAACACCACCCGAACAAGGAGGGACCAACTTCGGCGGAAGTCGTGACAGTATCATGGTGATACACACTACCGTGTCAGGAATTAGATGAAGTACGATAGGCATAAGATACAGAAATTAATTTAATCTCCCATGATACATCAATGTTCACTCAACACTATTCACCCCAGGGTGACATTGACACTTTTGCACAAAGAAATACTGCATTTTTTTTTTGCATTTTTTTTATATCTTATTTTTTTAATAATATAGATTTTACATGTAAACTTTGTATCATTCTCTGAAACAGGTTTTCAGCATGAATTATTAATGCTTACATTAAAGCTATTGCATGAATATAAATTGTTGTATGGTTTCCCATATGCAGTATAACCATACAGTACATACTGAATCTACACAATTTTAAAAAGATAGATAAAAATATTTCATTACCCCACAGATAGGGAGTGCTAGTCAGTAGGGATTGGGGCATGGTCGTCTTTCATTGAGAGTTCCCTTAAGAAATCTATTGGACAGAATGATGGATGCAAAACATGGCTTTGCTTAAAAGAAAGTGCCTTGTGCCTTTGGCACAGGACCATTGTCAGTGGAGAAAATATGGACTTTCTTACTCCTGAGTTTCTCCCCAAATAAGCTCTGTGCATTGTAGTATGATCTCTTGCCGTGGACACCGTTTACCATGGCTGAATTAATGATGTTGATATTTACAACAGACCATCCTTTGATTACCAGACCATGTCAATAATTTCACCTCAAGTGTGGTTGGTTCTGACTGCTTCCAGTCTGTACATAGCAGCCTAGAAGGCATCAAAGTATTCTCATCCCTGGATGGACTTAAATAGTTCAATTAATTCCATTGTATCATTTTAGAGGTCTACTATGACTTATTGACCTAGAGAAAAGACATACAGCTCCCATGAGCATAGAAAGGGTTACTTTTGGTAGTACCCTTAAGCCTGAAATGTCACTGCCTTCATATTTCTTAATGCTTGGTATTTCCCGCTTTCATGCAGTAGTTACAGCTCACTAATGGTGCTGGAGTAGCTGAGCTGGGATAATTTTGTCACCAATTTCCAGTTTGTCTGTACATCAGGCCAGACAAGCCTGAATGCTAAAGAGATACCAGTGGGGGGGGGGGGGGGGGGGGTCTAATTTGAGCCACAGCACTTCTCCATGGCGATTTGAAATTTGCAATAATCTGAAGGAAAACAATTTCTAGACATGTAGATTTGCACTGCTCAAAGTAATGTATCACAGCTAGCTACTGTCCTTCACTTTATTATGTTACCCCTGTAATTGAAATGCTTTGTCTATTAACTAGATCAAGTTGAGTTAACAAAATGTAACATTAGTTAATGCTTAAAATTTTAAGTCAGAGGGGTAATATTTTTTAGTTCGAAAGTGTGAGATTTTTTTTGTGTAACAACATTCTAGTGCTTTCGGATAAGAAAATATAGTAATATATTATTCCTAAGCATTTATTATTGAAATATTATTATTTCAATCACTTTACCTGAAACTAGCCATCACAAATCACTCTTGTACAGTATTATTTGGAGACCTGTTGCTAAGAAACAAAATGTGCAGCAGTGCATGCCAGAATACTTACTGCTGTCAAATCCAATGAGGCATATACTAGACTGACAGAGAAAAACCAGCCCACATACAGATCTTGATTTATATGACGATGATTATTATAGATGCCAAATTTACAACAAAATATAAATGGCATGTCCAAATAGATCAAATACAATTGAGAGAAAAAACAAGATTGATATTTACTTTTAATCTCAAAGAATAGGACCACTGAACAATTTCAAGTTCTAGTCTAGATGTTTCTGTTAGAATCAAGACAGCTAGACAATGTGCCTTTCATCTGTCAATGACCATTCACAAAGAGAATCGGAAAACTGAAATCAAAAGTGACATTTTGACAAAACATTATTATAAACCTTGTATTGGGCTACATAAATGAAACATTGTAGGGTGTTGAAAATGAAATTCAATACAAAGCATTTTCTCATGAATATCAAATTGGAATCCATTTCTTAGCATTTGCAAGATATTAAAGGGGGACTACAAAAGAATATGCCTATACCTCCCCAGGGTTGGTTGGGCAGATCAACCACTTTAAGAGAGGAGGAAAGTTGCACATTCACCCTGAAGTCAATTTAGTGTGCCAAAACATAGGTTCTATCACGTAAATACAAAGGGTGTATAATAAAATGCATCTACATTGTCTACAATGTTTGGTGTGTGTGTTATCCACCCCTACTCTGAGACAAACCACTTTAGAGCCCATGAATACACATTTCAAAATTGTTTACAAAAATACTGATCATTACTAGTCTGGAAAGGCTCCATGATGTTGTAGGCAAGATGTGTCAATAATGAAGGGGGCTGTGCTTTTTTACTGACTGGTTCTCCTCTGTGTCTTTCTCACTCAAACATCCACATGAACAGCCACACACAGCCCCCGAGCGTCGCCCCGTTCCAATACAACTGTTGGCTTTTCAAATCCAAATAACTGGAGGTCTCAACCCCCAGATCCTTTTGTTGTTGTTGAGAGAACCAATCAAAGCTTAAGCCTCAACTTCTGTTTGAATACCACACTAACAGCGAATACTGTTCGCCTGTCCAGACCAGTGGGTCACAGCTCTCCCTCGCTGTGTACCACACGTGTTGCGTCAGCCAGGCTAAATCGTTACAAGTAAACAGAGAAGTAATGGTAAAGGTAAAAACGCACACATTATTTATAAGACTGAGAAATTACTGCCCATGGGTTTCTATTTCTACATAAAACTGAAAATCAAAGAACATTTTATTTCTACTGTATATTGATATAGTTTTGTTTTCTGTCTTATTTTCGGAGGAAATGAACAATGAGTTATGCTACATTCTTCCTCCCACCTCAAAAATACATTGTGAGATTGGATTTCCAGCTCATTTAACAGGCAGAAAAAGTGCGAATGGCATTCTGGCTCTTGGACTGGGAGTCATTCAGATTGTAATGAGTAATCTGGGCCATGTCCTGCCCCGGGTAGTGGAATCACTGTGTGACTGAATACAGAGGTTAATTCAAGCACCTCTACAGGTGTTGGGGAAAATCAGAGCTCCGCTGCCTCTGTAATACAGTAGTCCCTTTCCTCAGATCAGAACACATCTGCTGTGAGATTGGATGCGGGGCTCTCTCTTTTAAATAAAGTGACAGGTGACCCAGTTTGCCCTTACAAAAAAAACACATGTCAAATTTGCATTTCCACATTTGAAAATCACATTTTCAAATGTGAAATAGCTGTTTGCACATGTTGAGGTTAAATTACACATGTGAAACCATATTTTCGTATGTATTACATTTAGAGTT
The DNA here is from genome assembly GCF_029448725.1 of Salvelinus fontinalis. Taxonomy (NCBI): domain Eukaryota; kingdom Metazoa; phylum Chordata; class Actinopteri; order Salmoniformes; family Salmonidae; genus Salvelinus; species Salvelinus fontinalis. The sequence goes on from NC_074677.1 coordinate 37,151,494, forward strand.
GTTCACACCACCTTTTCACATGTGAGGGAAAAAAACATGCTTTCACCTCATGTGAATTCCACTACATGGTCAAAACTTTCATGTGAAAATACAATATCCAGTTTCCTATGTGAAAACATTTCTCATGAGGAATTGCAAGTTGTGAAATCTAATTTGGAGTTTCACATGTAAGAAACCTTCGCATGTGAAAATGTAACGTGGGGAAAAAGTGTTATTCTCCTCACATCTGAAAAGGTGGTGTTAACACGTTGCAGTAGCAATGTTTCCACATATACAATTGCAAATTCTGTAATGCCATTCTGTAAAAGCCTACCTGAGTATAATAATTCAACTCAATTAAAAATGATGAGCCATCCATTCAGAATGTTACTGCTGCAGGTGCACGCCTCTCTTCATAGTGTAACGACCCTGGGTTTATAAACGCGGAAATCGACTCTGCCGCATGAGCATGCTTTTGCGGCACAGTCGATAGCGCGCCGGACCTCGGGCTAGAAGGTCGAGGGTTCGAGATCTGCTTCCTGCTGTTTCATTACAATATGTTGGTTAGTGACCGTTGGAAAGAGCCCAGTGAAAAGAACAGAGAAGCTAGCGCTCCGTGTCTCCTTATTTATCCTGTTCAACATGTTAAAATTAGCGCTGTCAGTTGTTAATCAGATAATTGTTTGACATTTTAGTGAAAGCTTTCAAAATACACTGAAAACATGCACAATGCATCATCTATACAGCTAAAAACAACAATACGAAGTCAAAACAAATTGACTCTGAGGTTAAAGAAAGTGTTTATCAATTTACCAGATTTTGCTAATCGTTACTTTGGACAAAATCAAGACGTCAATATTCTTGTAATGCTTTTTGTATAAAACATCTGAAATTACAGCTCAATACTGCGATATACACGACTACATTGTTGAATTGTTTGACAGCCCAAATTGACTTTAAAATATGAAAATGCACACGTGAAAGTGTAGGTGACATGAGTCAGTCTTGGTTGCTCATGGTCATGTGATGAGGTAGCCTTGCCTGCGACTTGAAAATTAGTGTTGCCCCTCTTGGTCTAATGGTGAAGACGTTGGCTGAGACCTGGGTTCTAATCCCGCCAGTTGTAAGCAAATTTATATCACGTGAAATGTTGGGAAACAACGTGTCTGAGTCATGTGAAAAATCCATGTGAAACGTCACACGTGTCCGAAAAACACGTCTGACTCGTGAAAATATCAAACGTCACACGTTTTCAAAAACCACGTTTTTTCACAGGTGTTCTTTCCACGTTTCATTTTTAAGGGCGGTGCCATGTCGCTGTGCCTATAAAAAAACAGAGGTCCAGCAGAGCTTGTCTGACTTTTTAACAGTGTATGAGAGGTGAAACATACACAGGTCTCATGAAGCCATATTGATTTCCAATCAGCAGCAGTGTCCAGATGTGCGTGGACAGAGAAACGGGGGGCTTATTGAAGGTCTGGGTTTTAGGAGCTGGTCAACAGGTGTACTGTTAGAATGACCTGCTGTGCTTGATAAAAGACAGTACGGGCTGTACCACAGGGCGTATGTGCTATTTCTATTCGGGGAACAAATGAATCACAAGATGCAGGAGGGTATGGAAGAATGGCACATGGGTAGGTGGGAAAGCAGATGGAGATTATGAAAAAGTACTTGGCGTTGGCTGAACAATACAAAAGAAAGGCAGCAGCAGGCAGTTCTGACAGCAGAACTAACAGTTACACTAAGGCATAGTGGCAAGGCACTGGGAGACAAGCCAGCAGCAGAGGAGGCCCCAGGATATTAGGACTGGGTGTCAAAAGTAGGAGGAATGGTAAGCTGAATTAATTACAGGCTTTCAAAGTAAGACTCTTCTTCTTTATGATGTATGTTATCATTTAACATTATATGTAGTTCTGCTGGCTTGCTGTCATGTTGATGTCAGCTGTGGAAATTATATGAATTATACATATGATAGGCAAAGCAATATACATAGAAACAATATACTGTTAAAAAAAACTTGGAAATCAAGTGATTATGTTAGCACTGCACATGCCATACTGTTCTGCCACAAAAAAGTACCTTGGTTAGAGTAGGCCTACACAGAGCTGTGCACAATGGTTTCCTTCCCCCACATGGAATAAACAGCCTATTCACCTTGGGACATTGTGATCGGGTCATGTGTGAATGTAAATCTGTAAACCACTACACAGGGCTTTGGCACCTATCATGTATCAGAACGCTACTGTGAAGTGATATTAGACTGGGAGGTCATACCGATATTGTGGACCGCATATAGCTCTTCTTACAGCAACCTAATGAGGTACATAATTACAAATATTAACAATATTTATAAAAAAAAATTGATTGTTGTTCATTTAGAGTGATTGGTGAGGTGATTTGGTCCAACAAGTAGGTCACTTTAGTCCTGAACAGGTTCTGCAGAAAACACTGGTACTTACTGAAAGATAAGATAAATCATGAAACACCCCATCATTAGCATTGTTAGTTGGTTTGTAAGACAGAATAGTCATCTTGCTATACTTAGAGCATTGTTCTCTCACCAGACAGCAGTTAGTGCTGTAAATGTACAGGGTGTCATCTCTCATCACCTGACTGGCAGCCGTCAAGTGATGGAAAATGACTTGGAGACAGGCCAAGGTTTCCTCACCCCTCTATTGCTGGGCCTGACAGTGAGAATAGCAGCTATTATCATGTACTGTTCACAGGGTGTTTAGTTGGCCAAAATAGTCTCAGGGGCAACATTGTGTCTTCCTCGCAGACAGAGCTGATGCCATTTTGACTGGTTCACATATATAAACTGAGAAAATAGTGGTAAAGGGGCAGTGCAGTAAAAAACAGTGCAGTTCTTCATTTTTTTAAAGGATTTTTGGTTGAAATAACAGGTTGAATAACACAATGAAATTGGGACAATGATGATAATGCCTTTTTTGTGTATGAGCTGTTTGAAAAAAAAGGTGAGATGGAACTTTTAGCCCACATCATTAAGTCACAATGTGATCTGATTATAATAGACCAATGCCTTTTCATTTGGTTAAGGGGGTGGGCTCTAGACCATACTATCAGCCAATCAGGGCTGTGTATATAGATATCTTCAAATTTCTTTCCAAACGCCAACACGATCAGACTGAGCATTTCAAGGGCCAAAGGATTCTCAGGGAAATAACTAAAAATATATATTATTTTCATTAAATAAACGCATATTGATTTATTAGACACATCGTGATGATTTAAAAATACAATTACAAAGACATATGTATTTTTCACATCAGTGTAGTGAATCAAGAAATGTATGAATATCAACAGTTGATACAGGTACAATGAGAGATGTTATCTCTTCACCCATAATTTAAATAATTCTAAAACCACCTAAAGGCAACTCCAATTCAAATTTGGCCATTTCACACAATCTATTTTCTATTGAGTAATTTCAGATGGAAGTTCACACTTTGATACACCATAGTTTCCAGCAATATCACAAGGGGAAGATAGTAATTAAATGAAAAAAAAACAGACTATGTTTGGAGAAATCGATTACAAACTCCATTACAGAGTCAATATTGTGTTAATGTCAACAGACAAATTATCTTTGCGACCGAGAATTATCTCTGTGTACCATCTACACAGGGACAAGAAACAAGTCAACTTGAAAACATCACCTTTCTAACTTGTCTTAAGTCGTGTTTCATCAGCCCAGTCTCACCTGGGACTGAGATCACTTGAAAATCAAAGGCAAACACATTGAATGGAGGGATGCTGATCCTCCTCTGTGAGGCTGTTGTTGCTTTTCTTTCTTTTAGTTTTTGCTCTTTTCTTTCCTCTAATCAATTGATGCCAATCTCTGAGGGCCTCATTATTTCTTAATTATAGATAGGCTGGCTCTACGATTTGGGACCAGAGTTTTATGAGGGCTGTCATGCATCATGGCTCCCTTCTTCTCACAGAGCATTTATAAGACAACAGTTCACCTTGGGATATTCTCTAGGAGGACAATGGCATGAATCTCACTCTTAAAGTAAGGGAATCATATTCATCAGCATAAAGAAAAAACTATTTGACGCAGTGTCAGTGTGTCACACAATGTTGTCTTTCAGATGATGCAGTAGCCCACAGTATAAGATGTTCCTGATTGACAATGTACACAAACATAATACATCTAATACATCTAATTTTAACTCTGCATTATGCATCGTATGTAGTTTAGTCTGCTTAAATAGGTGTACTGTTGTCACCTGTCAGAATTTAAATTGTGCATCAACTAAGTGACCCAAACTAAAGCTCCTAGTGATTCACACCAATTAGACTATTTGAAAAGCGACAAATGAGAACCTCCCTATTAACTGATAATTAGATAATCCATGCATTAGGAAGGATGTAACATTGTTAACATTTATCACACCTGAGTAATCACAGCTACTGTATGTGTTAATTAGAACTAGGCTGCATGTAGCTCCACATACTTTTTAAAGCTCTGGCAGAAGACACCTTAAAGATCTGCATGCTACCGAGATTCACTTACAGTTTTTCTACAGATGTTTGTAAATATTAGTTACAGTATAAATTGCAGGGCCTAATATCACGGTCTCAATCAGATCATGCTTGCAGTCTCGCAGCTTAAAGTAAACTCACAGCTCTGAAGCAGCGATTCTATTTCAATTAGATTAAAGGTAAAAGTATGTGTGATTTGAATTACTGCTTTTTGAAAACAGAATAAAAAACGAGTTGAGTTGGATTCAAGGGGAATATCCACATACTGAAGGGTGGTTTGCAATATCATTGGTTTCTTAACAGGTTATAAATGACATGATAAATATACTATAGTATATTCTCAGACTAGCCACCTGGTTCAAGACTGCCTCTTATTCTAGGACAGCGTTAAAATGCCCCCATGTGGACATATAGTGTAACTGCATCCTCCATGAAGCACGAAGAGTTCCCTCCCAATAATAAATGAGCAGCTTAGATTAATCATTGCTCAGTGAAGCATATTATTGCTCTAGAATTTGTAAAAGGGGAACCACACACATTTTATGCCAACAAAAATGAGGGTCCAACATGTTACCGCAGTCAGTGTCAATACAATATATACCACATGACCAAAAGTATGTTGACACCTGTTCATCGAACATCTCATTCCAAAAAATGGGCATTAATATGGAGTCCCCCACCTTGCTGCTATAACAGCCTACACTCTTCTGGGAAGGCTTTCCACAAATGTTTTGGAACATTGCTGCGGAGTCTTGCTTCAATTCAGCCACAAAAACATTAGTAAGGTCTGGCACTGATGTTTGACAATTAGGCCTGGCTCACAGTAGGTGTTCCAATTCATCCCAAAGGTGTTCAATGGGGTTAAGGTCAGGGCTCTGTGCAGGCCAGTCAAGGTCCACACTGATCTCAACAAACCATTTCTGTATGGACCTGGCTTTGTGCACTGGGGCATTGTCATGCTGAAACAGGAAAGGGCCTTTCCTAAAGTGTTGCCACAAAGTTGGAAGCACAGAATAATCTAGAATGTCATTGTATACTGTAGCATTAAGATTTCCCTTCACTGGAACTAAGGGGTTTAGCCCGAACCATGAGATAGAGCCCCAGACCATTACTCCTCCTCCACCGAACTTTACATTGGGGCAGGTAGCGTTCTCCTGGCATCCGCCAAACCCAGATTTGTACTTACACATACCCTTATCTTATGTAATACTATCTCCTACTGTTGGGTTCACAGCTTTCTTTAGTTTAGTTTGATGAGTTTAATCTAATGTGAACTGGGATTTTGTGTGACATAAAAGTTACTCTCAAAAAACGGTAAAGTACAGTATAACTAAGGTTGGATTTTGTTTAATGAACTCGTACATACATTTTTTTTACAGGAAAAGCAAAATACAACAGGTACTTTTTGTTCGGATACCAACACTTAAAAAGGATCAATGGAATTAAACTCAATATAAAATGAGCTGAGGATATGTGCAAAGCAACAGGTTATATAAGGTGCATACAGCGAACTGCTTGATGTAACATAATAACAATGTGTCAAACACAGGGCTTCAAAAACAGCCATGCACAAAAATAGAGGAAAAACAAACATACAAAGGTTGCTATTTCACCACCACGCCAACTACACAAGAAATGAAGCAATCAAAACACATCCGTAGACAAACTCAGCAAAAAAAAAGAAATGTCCCTTTTTCAGGACCATGTCTTTCAAAGATAATTTGTAAAAATCCAAATAACTTCACAGATCTTCATTGTAAAGGGTTTAAATCACCATTTCTCATGCTTGTTCAATAAACCATAAACAATTAATGAACATGCACCTGTGGAACGGTCGTTAAGACACTAACAGCTTACAGACGGTAGGCAATTAAGGTCACAATTATGAAAACTGAGGACACTAACGGGGCCTTGCTACTGACTCTGAAAAACACCAAAAGAAAGATGTCCAGGGTCCCTGCTCATCTGCGTGAACGTGCCTTAGGCATGCTGCAAGGAGGCATGAGGACTGCAGATGTGGCCAGGGCAATAAATTGCAATGTCCGTACTGTGAGATGCCTAAGACAGAGCTACAGGCAGACAGGACGGACAGCTGATCAAACATCACACCTGCGGGACAGGTACAGGATGGCAACAACAACTGCCTGAGTAACACCAGGAACGCACAATCCCTCCATCAGTGCTCAGACTGTTTGCAATAGGCTGAGAGAGGCTGGACTGAGGGCTTGTAGGCCTGTTGTAAGGCAGGTCCTCACCAGACATCACCGGCAACGACGTCGCTGGACCAGACAGGACTGGCAAAAAGTGCTCTTCACTGACGAGTCGCGGTTTTGTCTCACCAGAGGTGATGGTCGGATTCGCGTTTATCGTTGAAGGAATGAGCGTTACACCGAGGCCTGTACTCTGGAGTGGGATCGATTTGGAGATGGAGGGTCCATCATGGTCTGGGGCAGTGTGTCACAGCATCATCGGACTGAGCTTGTTGTCATTGCAGGCAATCTCAACGCTGTGTGTTACTGGGAAGACATCCTCCCCCCTCATGTGGTACCCTTCCTGCAGGCTCATCCTGACATGACCCTCCAGCATGACAATGCCACCAGCCATACTGCTTGTTCTGTGCGTGATTTCCTGCAAGACAGGAATGTCAGTGTTCTGCCATGGCCAGCGAAGAGCCCGGATCTCAATCCCATTGAGCACGTCTGAGACCTGTTGGATCAGAGGGTGAGGACTAGGGCCATTCCTCCCCAGAAATGTCCAGGAACTTGCAGGTACCTTGGTGGAAGAGTGGGGTAACATCTCACAGCAAGAACTGGCAAATCTGGTGCAGTCCATGAGGAGGAGATGTACTGCAGTACTTAATGCAGCTGGTGGCCACACCAGATACTGACTGTTACTTTTGATTTTGACCCCCCCTTTGTTCAGGGACAAATTATTCCATTTCTGTTAGTCACATGTCTGTGGAACTTGTTCAGTTTATGTCTCAGTTGTTGAATCTTGTTACGTTCATACAAATATTTACACGTTGCTGAAAATAAACGCAGTTGACAGTGAGAGTACGTTTCTTTTTTTTGCTGAGTTTACATATAGCATGCTGAGTTTCAAAGGTCATCAAACAATTGCAAAAAAGAGTAATACAAAATGTCTTAAAAATGAGAAGCCACACTTCCACAGAAATTACTACAACTATTGAAGGTTGTGTTTGTATTTTTTGTGTGGGTGATTAATGCTGTTTGTTTTTGATGGGCCAAATCCTAACTTGAGAACTGTGTGCGTAAATCAAATGACTTATCTTTCAAGTTAGGATTGGGCCTGCTGGGAGCTACATTAATTACATGACATCTTCAGGCTCTCGCTTTCTTCTCTTTGCGTCCTGTGCCTTCTGATGACGCATCTGCCTTCCTTTTGTGAGCCTTAGAATAAAAATGACATTAGAATCAAATCAATTGCATGTCTATGTGTAAATGTTACAATGTATGTATGAAATATTAATTCTTGAGTATTGATCCATTTGTCATGGTAACATGGTTCAGAATCCTCAAGATGGTCAGCCAATACACCTGTTGGATTTTGGACATTAAAATAGTTCAAATCTGTATATTATTTTTTTGAAATGTTAAGATCAATTACCGTCTGGCTTTTTGGTGTTCTTTTCTTCTTTTCAGCACGCTCCTTTTCCTCAATCTCCATATTTTCTTTTTCGATGAGGGAGATGAGAGTGTTACAACGTCGCTGGAGTTCCTGGGGGAACAAGAGACAGCTGTTAGCAGAGAACAAGAAAACAATAGTACAATGTATGTCTGCTGTTCCTCTCTGTTAGCCAGTCTGTTTGTAGCAACAACAAAAATATATATTCATTCAATATGCTCTTGTGTGGTTATTACAGTTTTTGTTCATAATATTGACATTTCAATAACCAAAACAGTTCATGTAACATACCACTTTGTCAAAGCACAAAGTAATGAAAAATAACCCCAGAGAGGTAAGTGTCTCTGTATTCAAGTGATGCATGAAACGGAATCTATAGGAGTCTTTCATCCCATGAATTCTCATCCATCTCAACTTGTAAAGGAGGAACACATTGAAACAAATTCAATTCTATATTCCGCCATACCTACTATAAATGTCAGGCAAGCAAACAAGATGATCTCTGAATTCACTACAAATGTACTACTTTCTGTAATAAAACAGGTTTTTATGATGGGTCCAGAGAAAGCAAAGAAGTAAGACACTAAGACACTGTAACTGGGTTTATTGACAGGCAGTCTAGGTGTCATATCAAATACCCGTGCCCATGTTTGCTCACCTAACCCTTCTAACAGCTACAACATAGTCAAACTGTTCAGGGTATACTGTACCATGGCAGTTCGGGACTTGATGAACCAGTCAAATCTGAACTGGGGAGCGTTCCGTACACACTGTCGGAGTTCTTCATAAACATTCTCCTTGTCAAAGCCCATCTTGTGAAGCATACAGATCAGGAACCTGTCCTCCTCCTCTGTGTAGTTCTTCCCTTTATTGGTGCCATACTGAATCCTCAACTGGTGGAATGGGGCCTTGTATCTCGCAACCTGAAATGAATCAAGACAACATTTCCATTTCGTCAATTTGAAATTAAGAATTCATCTTGGCGCATAATCAAAAGAAAAGGTTGCTAGTATCACATTCAAATAATTAATTTCCACAGTATTTACAAGGAAAAATATGTTTTAGAGGCAATCATTTCATTTTAAAGATCAATACAAAAATACTTATCAGCCACTATCCAACACACTTGAGCACTTATTTAGAAAATCTAAACAATTTATGTAAAGTAGTTCACCTTAGCATCCAGTGCCTTCTTAATGCTGATCCTCCTCTGGATGCGGGCCTCACCACGCTCGATCTGGGCCATGATTTTCTCAATATCCTGGAGTTCATTGCACCGCTCCCAGAAAATGGCTTGAAAATAAAACAAGAGTATGAAAAGACTAGCGTGGAGCATATAAAATGATAATGAGCTGTAATACATACAAGAATGGGTCTCTAGTAAACAACTGTAATGGAATAATAGATGATGATCATTATGATGATGAGGACCTCCGGTATCTTACCAGAATATTCAATGACTTCTTCAGGGTTTTTCCCCTCGACTTCCCGAGCGATGTTGTCGATGTCATCACGGCCATATTTCTCATTGGCTTTAATGAACTGATTGAAATCTCTCTTGTTCCAACTTGTGAACCCCTGCGAAATAACATTCACCATAAACACAGCACTTGTTAGATACAAGCTTTAGCTTGTCTAATAATGTGGCACCTTTTGTGACAAACACTATAGGGATCTTAGACACTTGTGTCTAGCCTAGCGCCCTCCAGTACCTGTGTAAGAAGCTTCTCCTTCTCCTCAGTCTCCTCAGGACTGAGCGGCCCTGCCTCGTCGATCTTCCTCTGCTCCTCCTTCTGCACCTGAGCAGAGTTAGAAATGTCAGGGCTCCTGGGCACCTGCAGCAGCACAGAGGAGAGGACGGACACAGCTCATATTAGATAAACCTCTGATGAGACATAACACTGAACCGCTCTGTCTCTCGCTATTAAGCTGGGCGAGAGACCCCTAAGGCTGGGTGAAGCGATAGACAGGCCTGTTGGGGAACCAGGCTAACTGGGCAGAACTGAGCAGATGTACCCTGGGATCAGGTGGCATAGGGGGAATGTGTGTGTATTTGTGTTCTGTGGTTCTGGCAACATGGAGGAGTAAAAGCTCCAATCTGTCTCAGTTCAGCAGTCTGCCTTGGCAGAGAGTGCCTTGGCACAGTTAAGCACTTGGGATGCTGCTCACAAATGTCAGAGTTGAGACACACTTCTATGGGCTCTATTCACCATCCCACAACTAATATGTTGGCTCTGTGAAAGCACAAGCCAACAGATTTCAAAATATTGTTTTTAAATATTCAGCTTTGTAAATTGTTTCAGTAAAGTAGAACCAGCAAGAAGGGACATTCAAGTCACAATACCATGTGCAGGAAACAAGAATACATGACTATAAATGGCTAAGCTTAACGCTACCTATGTCAACATAGGCACACTTTATTTATCCATCAGACAATGAACTTAACTACAGCCGTCTTACCTTGTAGCCTATAGTATTCCTGTAGAAAAGGATCTCCATCTCTAGCAGCTCAAACAGGCGAGGGGGAAAGAACTGGAAGTCCTGGATGTTGGGCTGTTTGGGGGGACGTGGGGCCTGAAATACATTCATCATTATTAATCACGTTCTGGTGAGCAAGATTAACATTTACCTCTTCATATACCTCGTCATCATTCTGACTTCTTGACCATCATTATTTGGAAGAAGTGGGAAACAAGAGGAATGATTAGAGTTGCAAAGCTACCGGTAATATACCAAAGTTACCGGAATCTTCTATAATTTCGGTAATGAAGAGATAATCTATGGCAATTTAGGTCATTTATACTTTAATAACTCACTTTTTTCATTCATATACAGTATTCATTTATTATATCTGTGTCTATATTGCCTATGAGTTTCTAGTGGATAGACCATATGGTTAAAGAGAAAATAGCCTAATTATCATAAAAAGTATATAATCAACAAAGACATTCTTTTCAATTAACTCTGCAATTCTTCCAAGTATTGACTTTTTTTTCACAACTGCCACCAGTTTGGAAGTTACCAAAGTTTGAATGTTACCAAATTTCTGGTAGTTTACTTTGCAACCCTACGAATGATTGACTAGCAACTCTTCCATGAACACAAGGACCACGGTTACTATAGTTTTGTGATATAATGTTGGTTTTATTTCTATTGGTTTTTATTTGAACATTTTGTGAGGTGGTTGTTCGGTTTCTCAAGCCTGATGACAGTTGTCCACAGACAGAGAATATTCTCTCCACGAACGCTTGGGATGCAGGGGCAGAAACCAGATCCAGTGTCACAGGGTACAGCTTTGGATAAACAGCGATACTTGCCTGCCAGAACTGGAGGTGACTCTAAACATGCCCGCCTTCACCTCTTCCAGGCATTTCCTCAGCTCACACGGGGCACTTAATGCCCTGCCAGGTTGACTCTTGGGACAGTGAACTCAGACACAATCCTCGATGCGAGAAAGCTATATTTATGAAGCACTGTGGTCGAGATGCTTGCTGGATTTATCTTGCTGGTATCTTCTTGGGGTACTCCTGCCCCATGGCTGTACTCTCTGATTTACTGAAGTACAAAAGACTCTGCTTCCCTCATCAGTGGCTCCGTCTGTTGAGCGAAGTGACAGAGAGACATTTGGGTCCATCAAGCAAGCTGCTGCAGGGGATGGATCGAAATTGGCTGCCAGAAGACTCAGTATGCATGCGAAGTGCTCAAACTGACTTCAGGAGGACCTGTGCCAACTGTTTTGCAATAGTAATTGACTGCAAGTGTGCCTCAAGGTTGAGAAAGCACGGCACCACATCCGACTACGACTGGCTGTCAGTTTGAAGTTGGTCGGTGTAGATTGTGAACGGCTCCAGCAACTTCACAAGCTGTTCTAGCTTGGCCCAGACATACTCAGTGCTCGCCTTTGGATTTCTTCCCTGTTAGCTAATGATAGTGATGCACAAGCTAGGCCTATCTGAAACATCGGCATCTACTAGCAGCATTTACCCGCCAGATTCAGAAGCCAGAAAACCCCATTAGAAGCTTGAAAACCTTGTCCAAGAAAAAAATGAACTAAAGATAATTTGATGGTTTTTCCTTTAAGTTAATTTTGTAGTCAAATATAATAGTTTCAGTATAGTTTTCGTTTTTCTGATTTTTTTTATTTAACTAAATTGTTTTTCCAATTTTGTTTTTATTTTAGTTTCAGTTTTAGTTTAGTATAATAACCTTGATTGGGACAGCACTTGAATAAGCATGTCATTTAAAAGCAGGGATGCAAAGCAAGGCGGTTGGCGGTTTCTGTGTGATTGATCTGTGAGTGGGTGTTACCTTGGGGGCTCGAGGTTCACTGACACGCAGGGCCTCTCTGAAGTAGGCATCCACCGCATAGTTGGCTTTCCTCTCTCTTTTAGGAGGCTCAATCCATTCCATCATACTCAGCTACAAAAAAAGACCAGTCCATCCCTCACAAGGTGAACCAACTCAGTGTACGGTATATGATGCACACCTCATTTCATGGTTACGGTGGTTTGATAAAGTTTATTTCATAAGCATCTATGAATAGTATATGTATACCATCTTTACCTTATCACACAGTATTCACAAAGTTCAATATCTAAGATGAAATTCAACCTGAGGCACAAGGGACTTAGCTAATCAAAGTACAGTACCATATCAAGCTGCTCAGTTGGTTGAGAATGGCACTTGCAATGCCAGGGTTGTGGGTATGATTCCCACGGGGGACCAGAATGAAAAAGAATCGCTCTTGGATAAGAGAGTCTGCTAAATGACTAAAATGTCAATGCAAAATGCTCTTTGATGCTATTAACCGTGAGTCATGACAAAACATGTAGTAATTTAATACCTTTTGCTTCTCTCTGTAGTCCTCCCCTTCAAAGTTGTAGAGGCTGGTCTCTGCTCCTCCGGTGTCCACAGTGAAGTTCCTGAGGGAGCTCTCTCCCAGAGACTCCATGCGCTCGTTCATCTCAGCTGTCTAGGATAAGTCAAAAGGCAGTGGTGTAAAGTACTTAAGCAAAAAATACTTTATACTACTAAAGTAGTTTTTTGGGGGTCTGTACTTTACTATTTCTATGTTTGACTACTTTTGCTTTTACTCCACTACATTCCTAAAGAAAATAATGTACTTTTTTCATACATTTCAAATGCTTAGCAAGACAGGAAAATGGTCCAATTCACACACTTATCAAGAGAACATCCCTACTACCTCTGATCTGGCAGACTCACTAAACACATGCTTCGTTTGTAAATTATGTCTGAGTGTTGGAGCATGCCCCTGGCTATCCGTAAAATATATATATATTTTTTTTTAAATCGTGCTGTCTGGTTTTCTTAATTTATTTTATTTTATTTAACCGTTATTTTACCAGGTAAGTTGACTGAGAACATGTTCTCATTTGCAGCAACGACCTGGGGAATAGTTACAGGGGAGAGGAGGGGGATGAATGAGCCAATTGTAAACTGGGGATTATTAGGTGACCATGATGGTTTGAGGGCCAGATTGAAGCAAGCCAGCAGTGGTATGCAGGGTGGTATGCTGCTGGCTGTATAAGGAATTAAATTATTTATACTTCTACTTTTGATACTGAAGTACATTTTCACAATTACATTTACTTTTGATGCTTAAGTATATTTAAAACCAAATACTTTTAGACTTTTACCCAAGTAGTGTTTTACTGGGTGACTTTCACTTTTATTTGAGTCATTTTCTATTAAGGCATCTTTACTTTTACTCAAGTATGACAATTGGGTACAGGTGAAGACAGGTGAGCACAGAAAACCAAGCAGCCAGTCTGTCAACCAAACACTGTGTACTGATCCTTCACATGGTCCTCACTCACCTTCTTTGCCCCCCTCTCTAAGAGGGTGTTGATGTCTTCGTCCGTGAGCTCATTGTCTTTGGAGGCGAAGACGTGAGTGGCCCCATGCCTGATCATCTGCAGCATCTCATCTTTTCCCAGCTTGTTGGACTGCTCCATCAGCCTCCCTGGAAAGTTGAAAAGATGAGAGAAGTAGTTGTGGTGTGGGACTGAATGTACAAGACCCTGCAGCAGACACTTCCATCCATGTCTCAGGGTCTAGATCATTCTATAAAGTACATGTATGCATGCATGTACAGTATACATGTGTGGTCTAATTTTGTCTCAAGCCTAACCAAGGTCTGTCTTGCCTGTCCCAATAACAAATCCAAGTCTGATTTACTGTCTGCTGAGTCAGACCATAAAATTAATTTTAAAAAGGTAAGGACACATTTAAGGGATTTGAACATAGAATTAGGAATTAGAATACTAGAATGGACATGAATCTTCTTATGATGGTCCAAAGGTCAGCCATGTTGGTCAGGGAGTTGGTCAACCACAGTTTGTAACCACAGTGTCAGTGCTGTGATAAGATATTGTGAAAAACAATGAATGTGAAGAAAGTATCTGCACTGTGTGTTAACTAGCTAGCCAGGCAGTTTTAGAGGAATCACCTGCCAATATGCCAACATTCAATTCAAACAATGCAGTTAATCCACAGCCATACATAGGCTCAGTTCATTTCATAATAAGAATAATTCATTTAATTTGTAAAGCTCTTTTCTCACACCAAAGGCACTGATTAGGACTTGGATGAGTTATAAATGCAGCAGGTACTGATATTGTATCATATAATAGCACTCAGCTTTCCAAGAAAACACAACATGAGACATTTATGGACTGTTTACATATATTTTAGATGCTGTTTATCCAGAAAATGTGTATAAAAATCCATACTGTAATTATAATATGACAATATTTTATGTTGACTATAATTCCATTACATAATTTTCCTGTGTAAGTAAAAGCAGGAAATGCATCACCTACATTATGCCTCTACTGCCGTTCATTCCAATTAGACTGGTTTTGGATTTCTTCCTGACCAAGCTGGCTGCAAATTTCACCCCATTATGGAACTTTGACAGTTTATGACATAACCCCTCTAGTAATTTTATATGATCTACATGGTGAAAGCCATGGAATGACAAACCACG
Organism: Salvelinus fontinalis; assembly: GCF_029448725.1. Classification (NCBI taxonomy): domain Eukaryota; kingdom Metazoa; phylum Chordata; class Actinopteri; order Salmoniformes; family Salmonidae; genus Salvelinus; species Salvelinus fontinalis. Next base: position 37,166,633 of record NC_074677.1, read on the forward strand.
AAGTTGCAAATTAAAACCATGCTGAATACCTTGTTGTATAACAATGGAGTCTAGCCTCAACTTCATCTCAGCTCTCTCTACAATCCTCTCTTCGACTGTATTATCAGTGATGAGGCGGAACACACGCACTGGTTTCTTCTGACCAATTCTATGAGCCCTGTCCTAGAGAGGCAAAAACAAACACACTGATTGCCTCAGTGTATGGATGTGTCTATTTCTTTGAAACAAGACACTTTGTAAAAGTAAAAGACAAGATACAAGCCAGTGTTATGAACTAATAACATTACTAGTATTTTTGTATGCATGACATAGTATTAGTCACTTATGTGTGAAATTCTATGTCATATTTACTTTTATTTAATACTGACTAATAATTACTTATACTTACTACTGACTAATATTTACTTTTCCAAATGGTTAATATACAGTGCATTCAAAAAGTTCAGACCCTTTCCCTTTTTCCACATTTGTTATGTTTCAGCTTTATTCTAAAATTGATGTAAAAAAACTAAAATCCCTCATCAATCTACACACAATACCCCATAATGACAAAGTGAAAACAGGTTAAGACATTTTAGAAAATAAATAACAGAAATACCTTATTTACATAAGTAATCAGACCCCTTGCTATGAGACTCGAAATTGAGCTAAGGTGTTTCCATTAATTCTCCTTGAGCTGTTTTTACAACTTAATTGGAGTCCACCTGTCGTAAATTCAATTGATTGGACATGATTTGGAAAGGCACACACCTGTGGTAGTGTCCCACAGTTGATCGTGCATGTCAGAGCAAAAACCAAGCAATGAGGTCAAAGGAATTGTCTGTAGATCTCCAAGACAGGATTGTGTCGAAGCACAGGTGTGGGGAAGGGTGGCAAAAACAATTCTGCAACATTGAAGGTCCCCAAGAACACAGTGGCCTCCATCATTCTTAAATTGAATAAGTTAGGAACCACCAAAACTCTTCCTAGAGCTGGCTGCCCAGCCAAACTGAGCAATCGGGGGAGAAGGGCCTTGGTCAGGGAGGTGACCAAGAACCCAATGGTCACTGACAGAGCTGCAGAGTTCCTCTGTAGAAATGGGAGAACCTTCCAGAAGGACAACCATCTCTGCAGCACTCCACCAATCAGGCCTTTATGGTAGAGCGAGCAGACAGAAGCCATTCCTCAGTAAAAGGCACATCACAGCCTGCTTGGAGTTCGCCAAAAGGCACCCAAAGGACTCTCAGAACATGAGAAACAAGATTCTGATGAAACCAAAATTGAACTCTTTGGCCTGAATGCCAAGTGTCACGTCTGGAGAAAACCTTTCACCATCCCTACGGTGAAGCATGGTGGTGGCAGCATCATGCTGTGGGGATGTTTTTCAGTGGCAGGGACTAGGAGACTAGTCAAGATCGAGGGAAAGAAGAACGAAGCAAAGTACAGAGAGATCCTTGATGAAAACCTGCTTCAGAGCACTCAGGACCTTAGATTGGTGCGAAGGTTCACCTTCCAACAGGACAACGACCCTAAGCACACATCCAAGACAACGCAGGAGTAGCTTCGGGACAAGTCTCTGAATGTCCTTGAGTGAGCTAGCCAGAGTCCGGACTTGAACCTGATCGAACATCTCTGGAGAGACCTGAAAATAGCTGTGCAGTGAAGCTACCCATTCAACATGACAGAGCTTGAGAAGATATGCAGAGAAAAATGGCAGAAACTCCCCAAATATAGGTGTACCAAGCTTGTAACATCATACCGGTACCCAAGACTGTAATCGCTGCCAAAGGTGCTTCAACAAAGTACTGAGTAAAGGGTCTGAATACTAATGTAAATGTCATATTTAAGTTATATTCTTAATAGATTTGCAAAACATTTCTAAACCTGTTTTTGCTTTGATATTATGGGGTATTGTGTAGATTGATGAGAAAAAAGGCCGTAACATAACAAAATGTGGACGAAGTGAAGGGGTGTGAATACTTCCTGAATGCACTTATATATATATATATATACACACACACAGTGGGGAGAACAAGTATTTGATAACCTGCAAAAATCAGCAGTGTTTCCTACTTACAAAGCATGTAGAAAATCCAGAAAATCACATTGTATGATTTTTAAGTAATTAATTTGCATTTTATTGCATGACATAAGTATTTGATACATCAGAAAAGCAGAACTTAATATTTGGTACAGAAACCTTTGTTTGCAATTACAGAGATCATACGTTTCCTGTAGTTCTTGACCAGGTTTGCACACATTGCAGCAGGGATTTTGGCCCACTCCTCCATACAGACCTTCTCCAGATCCTTCAGGTTTCGGGGCTGTCGCTGGGCAATACGGACTTTCAGCTCCCTCCAAAGATTTTCTATTGGGTTCAGGTCTGGAGACTGGCTAGGCCACTCCAGGACCTTGAGATGCTTCTTACGGAGCCCCTCCTTAGTTGCCCTGGCTGTGTGTTTCGGGTCGTTGTCATGCTGGAAGACCCAGCCACAACCTATCTTCAATGCTCTTACTGAGGGAAGGAGGTTGTTGGCCAAGATCTCGCGATACATGGCCCCATCCATCCTCTCCTCAATACGGTGCAGTCGTCCTGTCCCCTTTGCAGAAAAGCATCTCAAAGAATGATGTTTCCACCTGCATGCTTCACGGTTGGGATGGTGTTCTTGGGGTTGTACTCATCTTTCTTCTTCCTCCAAACAGGCGTGTGGAGTTTAGACCAAAAAGCTCTATTTTTGTCTCATCAGACCACATGACCTTCTCCCATTCCTCCTCTGCATCATCCAGATGGTCATTAGCAAACTTCAGACGGGCCTGGACATGCGCTGGCTTGTGCAGGGGGACCTTGCGTGCGCTGCAGGATTTTAATCCATGACGGCGTAGTGTGTTACTAATGGTTTTCTTTGAGACTGTGGTCCCAGCTCTCTTCAGGTCATTGACCAGGTCCTGCCGTGTAGTTCTGGGCTGATACCTCACCTTCCTCATGATCATTGATGTCCCACGAGGCGAGATCTTGCATGGAGCCCCAGACCGAGGGTGATTGACCGTCATCTTGAACTTCTTCCATTTTCTAATAATTGCGCCAACAGTTGCTGCCTTCTCATCAAGCTGCTTGCCTATTGTCCTGTAGCCCATCCCAGCCTTGTGCAGGTCTACAATTGTATCCCTGATGTCCTTACACAGCTCTCTGGTCTTGGCCATTGTGGAGAGGTTGGAGTCTGTTTGATTGAGTGTGTGGACAGGTGTATTTTATACAGGTAACGAGTTCAAACAGGTGCAGTTAATACAGGTAATGAGTGGAGAACAGGAGGACTTCTTAAAGAAAAACTAACAGGTCTGTGAGAGCCGGAATTCTTACTGGTTGGTAGGTGATCAAATACTTATGTCATGCAATAAAATGCAAATTAATTACTTAAAAATCATACAATGTGATTTTCTGGATTTTTGTTTTAGATTCCGTCTCTCACAGTTGAAGTGTACCTATGATAAAAAAATTACACGCCTCTACATGCTTTGTAAGTAGGAAAACCTGCAAAATCGGCAGTGTATCAAATACTTGTTCTCCCCACTGTATATATATATATAGAAGTACGTTTCCAAGGAAGCCACAACTGAAATGTTTCTAACCATTGCTTGCAGGTCCACTTGAGGGTTCCAGTCGGAGTCATACAGGATGACGACGTCTGCAGTTGCCAGGTTAATGCCCAGACCTCCAGCTCTTGTGCTCAACATGAAAATGAACTTGCTGCTGTTGTCAGCATTGTAGGCCTCTATGGCTTCCTTGAAACATGGCCATAAAGCTAATGCATTAGTTAGACACAATATCTAAAATATCAGTTTTGTTTCATGTAGTTAAAGTAATTACACTTTACACAAATTTTACAAGCAGTCAGTACGAGTTCAGTGTTTTGAAGTAAAGATACTACAAAAACACAACCATGGTAGGTTTGATTGAACTGTTCCAATACAGCTCCTTATGTTTTCCATGGGAGCCTGTGATTGTGGTCAATGAGGCCTCATCAGCTGAAGTCATGCCCCGTACCTGTCTGGCTTCGTGTGGAGTGTTCCCATCTAGACGGCAGTACTCATAACCTCTCCACATGCAGTAGTCCTCAAGAATGTCAAGGACCCTGGTCATCTGGCTGAAGATGAGGACTCTAGACCCTGGCAACCAATGAGACAAAACAGTAATTCCATTAGGGAACAGAACAGCATACAATATCAGGTCACATAGCTCTAGTTCAAATGCAATCTCCACAAAGGGGAAAAAAACACGGCAGAAAATGATTCACGGGGTTTCTTGCATGCCAGCAAGGTTTGATTAATTCTAAATGAGCATGGCTAATTTGATTGTCAAATGAACGTCTCATCATGAAAGCTTCATGAAAAAACTTGAAATTATACATGTGAATCCTGATATTCTTCAACAAAATGCAAACTTTTGAGCCTGTATGCTATGAGGTTGTCCTTGCCCGTTTAACCTCTACGAGATGGGTGTCTGATTTGTCATCCTGAGGGTCCCAGAGATAAAATGTAGCATCGTTTTGTTTGATAAAATCATTTTTTATGTTCAAATGTAGGAACTGGGGTCTACAGTTTGACCCAACTGCTGTCTCTGGCTCCACACTCACCTCACCACCTAGATGTGAAAGTTCATGTATAAGCTAATGATCCATCATGTATGACATTCCTGGGAGTGTGTAAACTTTAAAACGTTTTTTTTTTTTACCATAGCATTTTTGAATGTTCTCTATAGTTATGTACTTGAAAATGTATCAATTGACCAATTCAGCACATTTGGACAAACTCCTGGCAGACTTGATACAAAATATTGTGCAGTAATGTAATTCACTGGATCAGTCTGACCTTGCACACACACACTACTGTCATCTGGTAGCCAACATCTAAATTACACCTAGACTCCTATCTGAAAGTATGGCCTTTCTCTTGCATTTCAAATATGTTTTTGTTTGTATTATCTTTACCAGATCTAATGTGTTATATTCGCCTACATTAATATCACATTTCCACAAACTTCAAAGTTTTTCCTTTCAAATAGTATCAAGAATATGCATATCCTTGCTTCAGGTCCAGAGCTACAGGCAGTTAGATTTGGGTGGCATTTTAGGCGAAAAATGAAAAAAAGAGTAAGATCCTTAAGGGGTTTTAAAGGACCATTATGTACTTGAATCTATCGGATTTTGTATATACAACCTATTGCATAGTCTGTTACAACTGAACTTGTACATTAACAACCACAGATCAAAGCTCTGAGATAAAGACATCAAATTTACATGAATAATGTTGGGATAAACTACAGTAAAAGCATTTAATGATCAGAGAGAATGTAGCACCTTGCTCCTGGACTTTGGGCAGCAGTTTGTCCAGGGCCACCATTTTGCCGCTGTTGGTTACAAGGTGAGTGTCGGTGGTGTAGGGGGGTCCAGGCTCGGCCCCATCAAACAGGTATGGGTGGTTGCAGCACTTCCGCAGCTGCATCAGGATGTTTAAGAGACGCATCTTGTCAGTTTTTCCAGAAGAATTGAGGATATCAATGTCCTTCATCAGAATCCGTGTGTACCTAACAAAAATAGAACAAAACATTGTTTCATTTGAAATAATTTTTCTTGAATTTCATAGGTAGAAACATTGAACCAACAAAAGCTATTGCCAACACTGGGAAGTACTAAGTATTTGAACCAAACACATACCATTCTCGCTGCATCTTACTCAGTCCGAGGTAAATCTTCACCTCTTTTTTGGGAGGCAGGTTTTTCTCCACTTCAGCTTTAATGCGACGCAGAAGGAAAGGCCTCAGCACCTGTACAAAGCAAATGCTTTAATTAACCTATTTTTACCCATGTATTACAAGTATTTCTTTACATACACTGAGTGTACAAAACATTAAGAACACATGCTCTTTCCATGACATACACAATCTGTGTAGATGAAGGGGAGGAGACTGGTTAAAGAAGGATTTTTAAGCCTTGAGACATGGATTGTGAATGTGTGCCATTCAGAGGGTGAATGGGCAAGACAAAATATTTAAGTGCCTTTGAACAGGGCATGGTAGTAGGTACCAAGTGCACCATTTGTGTCAAGAACTGCAACGCTGCTGGGTTTTTCACCCTCAACAGTTTCCCATGTGTATCAAGAATGGTCCACCACCCAAAGGACATCCAGCCAACTTGACACAACTGTGGGAAGCATTGGAGTCAACATGAGCCAGCATCCCTGTGGAATGCTTTCTTGTAGAGTCCTTGCCCTGACAAAATGAGGCTGTTCTGAGGGCAAAAGGGGGTGCCACTCAATAGTAGAAAGGTGTTCTTAATGTTTTGTACACTCAGTGTATATCATTAACAAAATATATATTTAACCTTTATTTAACTAGGCAAATCAGTTAAGAACAAATTCTTATTTACAATAATGGCCTACCCCGGCCAAACCCGAACGACGTTGGGACGACAATTGTGCGCCGCCCTATGGGACTCCCAATCACGGCCGGATGTGATACAGCCTGGAATCAAACCAGGGACTGTAGTGACGCCGCTTGCACTAAGATGCAGTGCCTTAGACCGCTGTGCCACTCGGGATGTATTATTTATACTAAAAATAAATATAGATAAGAAGGAACCTGCAGTGAACTCTGAACGTAATGAAACACAGCTTACCGCATGCAGACGCTCCACCAGCTTCTGGTCCCCCAGACAGTTGTTGGTGTCAAACCAAGAATCAAAGTCCTGAGAATTAAAGAAAATTGTTCCTTTTGTTTTTAACACATAGATTTTCCATGAAAGTGCAAAAGTTATTTTAGAGAAGAAAAAAAAAGTAAAGATGATTCTGCTTTGGCTTCAGATGTAGAGGGGATTGTGTTAGAGAAAAGGACAGGATACATATGATCAGCTACTGCCTCTGGGGGTGACTGGGGGGAGGGATCCCAGACAAACTGGGAGGAACTGACAACAGAACAGAGCAGTGCCTGAGGGGGGAAGCCTATGCTCGGGGCTACCTTTCCCTCTGACACATCATGGAAAGACAAGAAGCATGTCAGGTGGGGCTGAGGAGCTCAGTGATTGACTGAAGCGAATTGAAACTTGGTGATATAAATGGAACAACAAAAAACATTAAGATACTGCTGGAGGGTCTTTTGATACAAAACAACAAAAGAATGCAGTTCCATTTGCCTGGAGCGATATATGAATTTCTTTTTCCTCGATTTGGTATTCCAGTCACATGAATCTAAAGGAGAGGAATATCACTACAAGAGGAATACATGGCGAGAACAAACAGAGGCAGGACTCACGTTGGCAGAGTTGAAGACATCAGGCAGTAGGAAGTTGAGGAGTGACCACAGCTCATGGAGGTTGTTCTGCAGAGGTGTTCCAGTCAGGAGGAGACGGTTGGTGGTTTTGAACTCACGGACAATCTCTGAGAGCTGACAACACAGGATTAATGTAAAGGTTACATACAAATCATTAAAAATGATTGTGTATAGGCCAAACTTCAATAATTGAAAAGTAGAAAAAGAAACATGTTTTATCCCTAAATTATTTTAATTTGAGTTCATACCTTAGACTTCTCATTTTTTATCCTATGAGCTTCGTCAATGACAAGGTATCTCCAGTTGAACTTCTTGAAGACAGATTTCTCTCTGATGACCATCTCATAGGATGTGACGCAAACATCCCATTCCCCTGGCATCATGACATCACGAATGAAAGCCGCCTGGTGAATAAGGTGAACATTTGTCAAAGGAGTCATTAGTGGTCTTGGTTACCTACCCACCTGATAATGTGTTATGAAAGGGGATGTTTAATCAGTGTCAATCAAGAGAAAATACAGGACATACCCTTGCATCCTTGTCCCCGATGAGACAGACTGCCTTAAGGGTTGGTACCCAGCGTTTGAACTCATTCATCCAGTTGTGTAGCGTTGATTTGGGAACCAGAACCATGTGGGGGCCTGGAATGTTCCTGTAATGCTTCAGGTATCCCAGCAACGCAATGGTCTGGAGGGTCTTCCCCAAGCCCTGTGGTCAATAAACAAATAAACAACCTGTCATACATACAGCGCATAAGCTTGACTCACAACTAGTGGCACTTACCAGAGGCTTAAGGGCCATCCACACCAAGGACAATAACTATAACAATAAAAAAAATAAAAGTTGTTCTAATTCAAGTGAACAGCAGCGTCCACACTACAACAATAACTATAAAAACAATAACAATAGCTATCGTTGGGATAACTTTGTGTGATTTTATCCCTGTCTCCCCAACAGTACAACGTCAAAAAAAAATCCAAAATACGTTCTATTAAAGCGTTCTAGGTTCTAGGTGCGCAAGGAATAGCTGCTCGGAGGGGAGAGGCAGAGTGTGCGGTGAGCTTTTCTGAATAAATGGGCATGTAAGCATATTATTATGCACATGAATTATAGGACGACTTCGAAGACTCATGATCCACGACAGACAGCGCATCTCAATGTCAGAAGAAGCCCATATTTTCCTATGAAAACCATATAGAAAAGTATGTAGACACCCCTTTAAATTAGTGGATTCGGCTATTTCAGCCACACCAGTTGCTGACAGGTGTATAAAATCGAGCACACCGCCATGCAATCTCCATAGACAAACATTGGCAGTAGAATGGCCTTACTGAAGAGCTCAGTGACTCTCAACGTCGCACCGTCATAGGATGCTACCTTTCCAACAAGTCAGTTCCAACAAGCTGCCCTGGTCAACTGTGTGCTGTTATTGTGAAGTGGAAACATCTAGGAGCAACAACTGCTCAGTCATGAAGTGGTAGGCCACACAAGCACAGAAAACGGGACCACCGAGTGCTGAAGCGAGTAAAAATCATCTGTCCTCGGTTGCAACACTCACTACCAAGTTCCAAACTGCCTCTGGAAGCAACATCTGTCAGCACAAGAACTGAAATGGGTTTCCATCGCCGAGCAGCCTAAGATCACCATGTGCAATGGCCAAGTGTCGGTTGGAGAGGTGTAAAGCTCGTTCTCTGGAGTGATGAAGCACGCTTCACCATCTGGCAGTCCGTCGAACGAATCTGGGTTTGGCGGATGCCAGGAGAACGCTACCTGGCCCAATGCGTAGTGCCACTGTAAAATTTGGTGGAGGAGGAATAATGGTCTTGGAATGTTTTTCATGGTTCGGGCTAGGCCCCTTAGTTCCAGTGAAGGGAAACCTTAATGCTACAGCATACAATTACATTTTAAACGTTTCTGTGCTTCCAACTTTGTGGCAAGTTTGGGGAAGGCCCTTTCCTGTTTCAGCATGACAATGCCCCCATGCACAAAGCGAGGTCCATACAGAAATGGTTTGTCGAGATCGGTATAGAAGAAATTGACTGGCCTGCACAAACCCCTGACCTCAACCCCATCGAACACCTTTAGGATGAATTGGAACGCTGACTGCGAGCCAGGTCTAATCGCCCAACATCATTGCCCGACCTCACTAATGCTCGTGGCTGAATGGAAGAAAGTTCCCGCAGCAATGTTCCAGCATCTAGTGGAAAGCCTTCCCAGAAGAGTGGAGGCTGTATTTTTTTATATAACCTTTATTTAACCAGGTAGGCTAGTTGAGAACAAGTTCTCATTTACAACTGCGACCTGGCCAAGATAAAGCAAAAGCAGTGCGACAAAAACAACAACACAGAGTTACACATGGAATAAACAAACGTACAGTCAATAACACAATAGAAAAATCTGTATACAGTCTGTGCAAATTAAGTAAGGAGGTAAGGCAATAAACAGGTCATAGTGGCGAAGTAATTACAATTTAGCAATTAACACTGGAGTGATAGATGTGCAGATGAGGATGTGCAAGTAGAAATACTGGTGTGCAAAAGAGCAGAAAAACAAAAACAAACATGTTATGAGGTAGGTAGTTGGTTGGATGGGCTATTTATAGATGGGCTGTGTACAGCTGCAGTGATGGGTAAGCTGCTCTGACAGCTATGCTTCAAGTTAGTGAGGGAGATATAAGTCTCCAACTTCAGTGATTTTTGCAATTCGTTCCAGTCATTGGCAGCAGAGAACTGGAAGGAAAGGCGGCCAAAGAAGGTGTTGGCTTTGGGGATGACTAGTGAAATATACCTGCTGGAGCACGTGCTATGGGAGGGTGTTGCTATGGTGACCAGTGAGTTGAGATAAGGCGGAGCTTTACCTAGCAAAGACTTATAGGTGACCTGGAGCCAGTGGGTTTGGCGACGAATATGAAGTGAGGACCAGCCAACAAGAGCATACAGGTCGCAGTGGTGGGTAGTATATGGGGCTTTGGTGACAAAACGGATGGCACTGTGATAGACTCCATCCAATTTGCTAAGTAAAGTGTTGGAGGCTATTTTGTAAATGACATCGCCAAAGTCAAGGATCGGTAGGATAGTCAGTTTTACCAGGGTATGTTTGGCAGCATGAGTGAAGGAGGCTTTGTCGTGAAATAGGAAGACGATTCTAGATTGCATTTTGGATTGGAGATGCTTAATATGAGTCTGGAATTGACTGTTACCACTGCTGGCTTGCTTTTGAAGCTAAGCAGGGTTGGTCCTGGTCAGTCCCTGGATGGGAGACCAGATGCTGCTGGAAGTGGTATTGGAGGGCCAGTAGGAGGCACTCTTTCCTCTGGTCTAAAAAAAAAATATCCCAACTGCCCTGTGTAGGGTGCCGTCTTTCGGATGGGACGTTAAACGGGTGTCCTGACTCTCTGAGGTCATTAAAGATCCCATTGCACTTATCGTAAGAGTAGGGGTGTTAACCCCGGTGTCCTGGCTAAATTCCCAATCTGGCCCTCAAACCATCATGGTCACCTAATAATCCCCAGTTTACAATTGGCTCATTCATCCCCCTCCTCTCCCCTGTAACTATTCCCCAGGTCGTTGCTGCAAATGAGAACGTGTTCTCAGTCAACTTACCTGGTAAAATAACGGTAAAATAAAAAATAAAATAAAATGTGACAAATAAAATGTGATTTAATGTTTGATTTGACACATCTCTACTAGCCACTCTCTTCCAGCTGTTACCATGCGCATTCCAGGAAAAGCTACAGGCTACAAAAGCTATATGACATTCATTTTTAGCATTTTTTTTTATAGTACACCTAACAGCCTATTCGAGGACACAAGCAGGCATGCTCTTGCTAATTGCTGAATGTAAAAAAAAGTTGAGGAGAAAGAGTGTTGGTGTGATTACTTTAGCTGGTGATAACATTGTTGCATTGCAAATGGTGCACAGAACAGACAGATGAAAAAGAAGATTTGACAACTATTAGAAAAATGGAAATCACTTGCACACCACTAGAGCAACGAGGCAAGCACGACATGAAGATGCACAGACTAAACAGCGTTTGTTGTTGAATTGCTACATTTAAAATATGTGTTTCTATATTATTATCTACATTGAAGTATTATTTGCAGTAGTCACTATGAAAATGAACACACCATGAAAATAGTAAATGGTATGTGTTACATTAATAAGCCTACAGCGTGCAGTAGGATGCGTTAATCAGTTGATTGACAGGTGTAGCCTAGAGTGTAGAACAGGGGTTGGCAAACTACGGCCCGCATGGGCGGGAGGTTTGAGTAAAAATTATGAGCTGGGAACTGATTGTTTTGGGTAAAAAAATAAACCCCAGGCCATACTCAAACATCTAAAACTAGATAGAAAGTATGTAGATTTTATAATGGACCTATATATTTTCAAATAACTGCTCTTTTTCTGTCCCTCCATTGAATTTCAAAATCCTGATGTGGCCCTAAAGGCAAAAAGTTTGCCCACCCCTGCTGCAGAACGATAAACATTCCTCTAGTGTGGATGCTTGCCAACGTTTTATAGTTATGTATAGTTTATCTTTATCATCCTTGGTGTGTATGTCCCTTTACACTTGGATATCAATATATGGCTCTGGCACTTAATGGAGGCAAGTAAACATCAACTATTGTTAATTCTATGATTAAGTTACAGTCATTATTACCATTTCATCAGCCAAGATTCCATTAATGCCATTTTCATAAAGGGAGATCATCCAGTTGAGACCTCTGATTTGGTAATCTCTCAGCTCTCCATTTTTTACATCTGGAAAATACAAAAAGTTTTGTCATTAATGGAAGGGAAAAAAAACGAATAATCAGCAGTTCTCAAATGGGAGCTAATTAGTATTAGAGGTATACACCTGCTAGAATACAACACTGAGTTACACCTGCTACAGTTCATTTACATGGAGGGCTGACTATTAAAATTAGCATTTAAAAGCTATATGAAAACACCGTACAGGATGGGGACTCTTCAAAGCGAACCAAGACGTTAGCTGCCTTCCTGCTCTCAGATAACAACTCCTCATCTTCTTCTTGTTCTGTGCGTCGGTGGCGGTTACTGTAAAAACACAGGTGGCGGACAAATAGTATGCTTTGCTACAATGGTAAGACTGTATTGTTTATTATTCATGGATTATTCACCAATATAGCTTGTTTATTTACAACAACATAGACCTGACATTTAGAAAGTTGTAAATAAAGGCAAGACTCTTAAAACAAGTCAGCAACCACATACTCTCCAACAGAGAGGAGATTTTGTTTCTCATCCTGTTTAACGCGAGGTCGTCCAAGTTTCACTTTCAGGGGTGAAGTAGGAGACTTCTGAGACGCAGGCTGGATGAAGTGGGCAAAGAGTTCTGTTTGCTTGAGCAGAAACTCAAACCGGTTCGCTCTATCTGTTTTCTATGGTAAAAAGACAGGGAGGGGGAAATACAGAAATACACCAACAAGTTGTTTTTGACTAGTAAGGATGTGAGATCAATGTTATGCTTAACTTTAAATTTTGCCATTCACATTCTCCCTATATACTGCAGTCTCACTACACACTGCAATTCCCCACATTTACCACAGTGGGGAGCCCATTGCAAAAGTTGGAAAAAAATGTCATGTTTTTCTCAAATATCTGGCACAGAATTCAACCAATGCTGTGACTAATCTGTCTCACGTGATACTCCCTAATGTAATCATTCAACTTGCAATTGCATTTTAAAATCTTAAATGAATCCATAGAGAGAGTTTGTGACAAAGCAATTTGTCTCACCCTTTTCTCTTCGTATTCTGGATCCACATCTCCCTCCGCCTTAGGCAAAGCCTTCGGGGGTGGCTTCAGCTGAAATGGGGGGTCTTTTGCCTGCGCACAAACACAGTAGACTACTTTATGACTTGCTCACTGAATTGTACATATTTATTTGACATATGATTCACTAACATTTAATCAATGTAATGTGCAATTTAAAACAATTTTGTATGGCTATTTCAGTGATCTTATACGGGAATGTGCTGTGTATTGTATACCATTTCCTGTGAATTCATGCAACATTATTCTATAATACGTTTAATCAATATAGATTTATGGTTGAAGGTCGAGAAAGTTTTCTACATGTGATGCTTGTTGCACAATCAATTATAATACATTTTGAGCACGTTCACATATTATTTATTATAAAATGTGCAATAAGTTATGCCTTCAATTGAACCGATGTTAAAGTTCAAGCAGTTAGGTACACCTCACCACGAATGTTCTTCATAAACATTCAATTGTTAGCTACTGTAGCCAATTGACAGTCCCCAGAGCGCAACAAGCAGCTAACGTTAGTGTTGAAAGTAGACAGCTGATTTGCTCTGGGCTGGTCTTGCTGCATGCGACTGTGCGGTGTGCTGCCTGGGCTAAGTGAAACAGACGACAAGCTACAGATACAGTCAGTTGGGTTGCTCTGGGACTCCAAGGTTTGTCAGACTGAAATTGGCAGGATTTAAAAGTCTACGGGAATGTTGCCTACATTTCTCTCAACTGCACGACGACAAACATTGTAGCTAATGTTTTCTGGTCAGCGTTTGACCTGGTGGTATCTAGTTAGCTAGCATCTGTAGAGAGCTATGCAGATGTGTAAGCCTTCTTCCCGCCATGTTCCCCCCCAAATCAACAATACTGCAAACTTCTAGCTAGCTACTAACACTCTATCTCATATTTCTGGAAAAGAAAATGTCTGCTTTCAAATGCTCACCTCTTCATCTTCGGGTAAAGGCTCTCTGGAAGTTGACGGAATCTCTTCATCTGACATTCTGTGGACTTTGCTTTTATCATTAGTTTTTAGACCAGACTGTAAGTTATTATACAGCAAATAGGCTTGGTACGTCATTAGATAGAGCCTTGTGAACCTAGCGACATTAAGGTCACATTATCAAACGACTACATTTCATAATAAAAGTCCCCTAAAAAATGTTTACTAGACTTACAGTACGTTTGTAAATTTAAAATCTGAACGGTTATAGTTTAAAGTTACTTAAACATTTCAATTCATTATTTCATACATTGTACCTATGGGCTGCAGCTCAGAAAATAAAATAATATTACAAAAGGTACCTAACTACAAAGCATTGATCATTTTGACGGCTATATTTACGTCATTCAATAGTTTATTTGAGGACAATCAACTGTTACCAAAACCGTATTGTCATCACAGCACTTTACAGCTATTTGTTACTGTACTATTGGAACAATACAAGTTGTATCCAATAAAGGGGGTGATTTGGAATCCTCAGACACTAATAGTGTTATACAGTGTTATACAATCAAAGTTTGCGTCATCAGGCAATTTTTTTTCAGCAGAAATCTACTTCCACTGCTGACATTTATTTTTATTTGATTTAAGTCCTCTATGACAACACTATACAAGATAATGTGGCGTGGTGATTTAATTCACATAACACACTCTGGCAGGGGAACATGGGGAACAGAGGTGAAAGAGCTGGTGTGCCTGAATGATGGCCGAGGGACCAGGATTAATGTAGCCACAGGGAATGATTCTGCCTTGGACAGCACTCTGGTATTTAGTATGATGGCAAGAATCTTGGGGTGGAAGGTATGGGAGGAGTCGACGTAGGGAGTGACATTTACCCCTTAGTAGGCCTGAGGGAGAAGGAGGTGTCAGTGGATGGTGTAGGAATGTGGGTGTTTGGAAGGGCAGAGTGTGACCAGTTTCAGGAGCTGAGTGAGCAGGGAATGGCTTTGGTGGTTATGATAGGTGATGTGAGTAGCGGGAATATCTAGGTGAGAGCAGAATTAGTAGGGGCTACTGAGAAAAATGTACATGAATACAGCATATCAAATCCTATTGGTTACTTGAAACTCAATCTCATCTACAACAACCTCATCAGCTTCAGATAAGTGGTTACATGTCTGTCTGTCTGACTGCCTGTGAGTTATTTCTTGGTTCTCCTCTTGTAACTTATTTTATAAGGACAACTTTCCCCCTTCAGCTCATGTGTTTCTGCAAACCCTTTATGATTTCACCCACTCTTCACAATGTAGGTTTGTTGTTTTAACAATGTAATAACAATGTACAATGTAATATGTGTTTATAACAGTAAATAACAGTGTAATAATTGTAAAGTTTATAACCATGCACACCACATCTACCAATGCATGTGTTTGACTAGTTTAATCCTCAGACGCCTGATGTGGAGCAGCATGGGGGACAGTGCCATCCAGTGGAATGGAAATTAAACTAATATTAGAATATTTAAGTTTCAATCATTAATTCCTTTTCAACTCATTTACATGTAACATTGATGTTTAATAAATATGTCCCCTTATTAAAATAGAATGATTTCATTTTTTTGTTTATTTACCTACCTTGGCAGAATATTTAGAAATAACCTCTAGAACTTAACCATGACCCTAAATATCTATTAAAATAACACGAAAAGATGAGGGTAGGATCAGAAGAACAGAACACATCTTGAAACAGACAAACTATAATACAATTTGTGATAGTGTTCAGGTAAATATATGATTTTGTTTTGAAGCTTTTTGCGCGATTTGGGACCCGTTAGTGTCGCTTAGTGTGGCTTAATGTCGCTGATTTCACGTAGCTATTAAATAGAATGTACACGAGAGAATACGCCCCTTTCGTAATTTCTCGCTGGTTTACAATACGGAAATACCGCGATAACACAATTTATACCACTAGAACGTTCTCAATAATATTGATATAATTTATACATGATGATAATAACCTTGGAAATTAATATAATTGAGAAGGTAACACATTTTGTTTTTTTCTATAATGTGTGAGAATCTTAAAATAGTGGGCATCAACAAAAACAATGGTGCATCCCATCATATGTTCACATGTACAGCACTTGGTGATTTCTATAACACATCTAATTCACAAAGAATAACAATCCAACATAATTTGGAGCTATACATCATTTGTTTATAAGGTAGGCTATCCTTTGGAAACAAATGTATTTAAAAAATTGAGTTTTTTGTTTTTGTTTGAAATAAGTAAAATAAGAGAGTTAATCCTCAATAAAGTTTATTAACCATATTCTTAGAAATGAAGGCTGTATTTCGTTGAAATTAGGCCTGCTAGATACAGTATCTACCACAAGATGGCAATCAGGGATAAATCTTTACTGTCTCGTTCACCAGCCATGTATCTTGTTCAGCATGACAAGCTAGACCATTTAATTAATATACAGTGCATTCTGAAAGTTTTCAGACCCTTGACTTTTTCTATATTTTGTTACGTTACAGCCTTATTCTAAAATGGATTCAATAGTTTTTTCCCCTCATCGATCTACACACAATACCCAATAATGACAAAGAAAAAACAGGTTTTTATAATTGTTTGCAAATTTATAAAGAAAAAACTACTGAAATATCACACTTATGTAAGAAGTCAGACCCTTTACTTTCATATCAAATCAAATCAAATTTGATTGCACATACACATGGTCAGCAGATGTTAATGCTAGTGTAGCGAAATGCTTGTGCTTCTAGTTCCAACAGTGCAGTACTATCTAACAAGTAATCTAACAATTCCCAACAACTACCTAATACACACAAATCTAAAGGGGTAAATGAGAATATGTACATTTAAGTATATGGATGAGCGATGGCCGAGCTGCATAGGCAAGGTGCAGTAGATGGTATAAAATACAGTGATGTGATACACATGTGATATGAGTAATGTAAGATAGGTAAACATTATTAAAGTGGCATTATTTAAAGAGGCATTGTTTAAAGTGACTAGTGATCCTAGTGATACTCAGCACTTTGTTAAAGCACCTATGGCAGTAATTACAGCCTCAAGTCTTCTTGAGTATGACGCTACAAGCGTGGCACACCTGTATTTGGGGAGTTTCTCCCATTCTTCTCTGCAGATCCTCTGTCAGGTAGGATGGGGAGCATCGCTGCACAGATATTTTCAGGTCACTCCAGATATGTTTGATCGGGATCAAGTCTCTAGCTGGGCCACTCAAGGGCATTCAAAAACTTGTCCTGAAGCCACTCCTGCATTGTCTTGGCTGTGTGCTTAGGGTCGTTGTCCTGTTGGAAGGTGAACCTTCGCCCCAGTCTGAGGACCTGCGCATTCTGGAGTAGGTTTTCATCAAGGATCTCTCAGTACTTTGCTCCGTTAATCTTTCCCTCGATCCTGACTAGTCTCCCAGTCCCTGACTCTGAAAAACATCCTCACAGCATAATGCTGCCACCACCATGCTTCACCATAGGGATGCTGCCAGGTTTCCTCCAGAGGTGACGCTTGGCATTCAGGCCAAAGAGTTGAATCTTGGTTTCATCAGAACAGAGAATCTTGTTTCTCATGGTCTGAGAGTCTTTAGGTGCCTTTTGGAAAACTCCAAGCGGGCTGTGATGTGCCTTTTACTGAGGAGTGGCTTCCGTCTGGCCACTCTACCATGAAGGCCTGATTGGTGGAGTGCTGCACAGATGGTTGTCCTTCTGGAAGGTTCTCCCATCTCCACAGAGGAGCTCTGTCAGAGTGACCATCAGGTTCTTGGTCACCTCCCTGACTAAGGCCCTTCTCCCCTGATTGCTCAGTTTGTCCGTGCGGCCAGCTCTAGGAAGAATCTTGCTGGTTCCAAACTTCTTCCATTTTAAAAATGATGGAGGCCACTGTGTTCTTGGGGGCCTTCAATGCTGCAGACATTTTTTGGTACCCTTCCCCAGATCTGTGCCTGGACACAATCCTGTCTCTGAACTTTACGGACAATTCCTTCGACCTCATGGCTTGGTTTTTGCTCTGACATGCACTGTCAACTGTGGAACCTATATAGACAGATGTGTGCCTTTCCGAATCATGTCCATTCATCTGAATTTACCACAGGTGGACTCCAATCAAGTTGTAGAAACATCTCAAGGATTATCAATGGAAACAGGATGCACCTGAGCTCAATTTCGAGTTTCATAGCAAAGGTCTGAATACTTATGTAAATAAGGTATTTCTGTATTTTTTTTATATACATTTGCTAAAAAACAAATTTAACTGTTTTTAGATTTGTCATTATGGGGTATTGTGTGTAGATTACACACAATACCTCATAATGACAAAGTGAAAACATGTTTTTAGAAATGTTTGCAAATTTATTGAAAGATAAATAAAGACATTTATATAAGTATTCACACCCCAGAGTCAATATTTTGTAGGAGCACCTTTGGCAGTGTGTCATGATCGTCAAAGGGAGAGAGAGAGGACCAAGGCGCAGCGCGTGAAAAATACATCTTCTCTTTATTAGAAGAAGGGGAAAAAATGAAACAAAAACAACAAACAGACGAACATGAAGCTATTCAAAACATAAGTGCTGACACAAAACACTTAGACATAGACAATTACCCACAAAAAACCTAGTGCCTATGTCTGCCTTAAATATGGCTCCCAATCAGAGACAATTAATGACATCTGTCTCTGATTGAGAACCATTCAGGCAACCATAGACACAGCTAGACTTCTATACTAAACATAAACCCAACTACTCTAATAAACCCCCTAAACCTTACAACCACCCTAGACACTACAAAAAACACATACATTCCCCATGTCACACCCTGACTGTAACGGGTGACGCTCTCCTCATCCTCGGACGAGGTGAGGAGAGAGGGATCTGAAGACCAAAACGCAGGCTTTGGGAAATAAGCCATCTTTATTACAAATAAGACGTCGACTAAACAAAACAAAACACTTTCAAAACTTACAAAATAACAAAACGTAACGAACGGAACCTGAACATAAACTTACATAGACAAACGTAAACTCACGAACAGGAACGTTACATCAAAACACACGAACAGCCAAACAGCTCCGAAAGTGAATAACATCGACAACGACGAAGACATCACAGGAGACAATCACCCACAAACAAACAGTGAGAATGCCCTACCTAAATATGACTCTTAATTAGAGGCAAACGCAAACCACCTGCCTCTAATCAAGAGCCATACCAGGCAAACAAAACCAACATAGAAACAGATAACATAGACTGCCCACCCAAAACACATGCCCTGACCATAAACACATAAAAAACAACATAAAACAGGTCAGGACTGTTACAGTACCCCCCCCTCAAGGTGCGCACGCCGGGCGCACCAGCACAAAGTCCAGGGGAGGGTCCGGGTGGGCAGTTGACCACGGTGGTGGTTCCGGCTCAGGACGCTGTCCCCATACCATCATAGTCACTCCCCTCTTCTCTCTACCCCTTCTAATGACCACCCTAACACTACCCTCCCCTAAATAAACGGCCAGCACCGGAACAAGGGGCAGCACCGGGACAATGGGCAGCACCGGGACAAGGGGTAGCACCGGGACAAGGGGCAGCACCGGAACAAGGGGCAGCACCAGGATAAGGACCAGCACCGGAATAAGGGACAGCACCGGGACAAGGGGCAGCACCGGGACAAGGGGCAGCACCGGGACAAGGGGCAGCACCGGGACAAGGGGCAGCACCGGGACAAGGGGCAGCACCGGGACAAGGGGCAGCACCGGGACAAGGGGCAGCACCGGGACAAGGGGCAGCACCGGGACAAGGGGCAGATCCCGGCTGAAGGACTCTGGCAGGTCCTGTTTGGACGGCTCTGGCAGGTCCTGGCTGGACGGCTCTGGCAGGTCCATGCAGGCTGACGGCTCTCGACACTCATGGCAGACTGACGGCTCTCTACGCTCATGGCAGGCTGACGGCTCTCGACGCTCATGGCAGGCTGACGGCTCTCGACGCTCATGGCAGGCTGACGGCTCTCGACGCTCATGGCAGGCTGACGGCTCTCGACGCTCATGGCAGGCTGACGGCTCTCGACGCTCATGGCAGGCTGACGGCTCTCGACGCTCATGGCAGGCTGACGGCTCTCGACGCTCATGGCTCTCTGACGGCTCTGGCTGCTCATGGCTCTCTGACGGCTCTGACTGCTCATGGCTCTCTGACGGCTCTGGCTGCCCATGGCTCTCTGACGGCTCTGGCTGCTCATGGCTCTCTGACGGCTCTGGCTGCTCATGGCTCGCTGGCGGCTCTGGCAGATCCTGTCTGGTTGGCGGCTCTGGCAGATCCTGTCTGGTTGGCGGCTCTGGCAGATCCTGTCTGGTTGGCGGCTCTGGCAGATCCTGTCTGGTTGGCGGCTCTGGCAGATCCTGTCTGGTTGGCGGCTCTGGCAGATCCTGTCTGGCTGACGGCTCTAGCGGCTCCTGTCTGGCTGACGGCTCTAGCGGCTCCTGTCTGGCGGATGGCTCTGTAGGCTCATGGCAGACGGGCGGCTTTGCAGGCTCATGGCAGACGGGCGGCTTTGCAGGCTCATGGCAGACGGATGGCTCAGACGGCGCTGGGGAGACGGATGGCTCAGATGGCGCTGGAGAGACGGATGGCTCAGATGGCGCTGGGGAGACGGATGGCTCAGATGGCGCTGGGGAGACGGATGGCTCAGATGGCGCTGGGGAGACGGATGGCTCAGATGGCGCTGGGGAGACAGATAGCTCTGTAGGGAGGAGAAGGAGAGACAGCCTGGTGCGTGGTCTAGGCACCGGCTGCGCTGGAGAGGAGGAAACAGCAGGAGAGAGAACCCGGAGAGACAGCCTGGTACGGGGGGCTGCCACCGGAGGACTGGTACATGGAGGTGGCACCGGGTCTACCGGACCGTGAAGGAGGACACGTGCTCTTGAGCACCGAGCCTCCCCAACCCCACCAGGTTGAATGGACCCCGTAGCCCTGCCAGTGCGGCGAGGTGGAATAGCCCGCACTGGGCTATGCAGGCGAACCGGGGACACCACCTGTAAGGCTGGTGCCATGTACACCGGCCCGAGGAGACGTACTGGAGACCAGCTACGTTGAGCCGGCTTCATGGCACTCGGCTCGATGCCCAACCTAGCCCTCCCAGTGCGGCAAGGTGGAATAGCCCGCACTGGGCTAAGCACGCGTACTGGGGACACCGTGCGCTTTACCGCATAACACGGTGTCTTACCAGTACGACGCCTTCTACCTCCACGGTAAGCACGGGGAGTTTGCTCGGGTATCTTACCCGGCTTTGCCACACTCCTCGTGTGCCCCCCCCCAAGAAATTTTTTGGTCTTACTCACGGGCTCCCAACCGCGTCGTCGCGCTGCCTCCTCATACCAGCGCCGCTCAGCCTTTGCTGCTTCCAATTCCTCCTTTGGACGGCGATATTCCCCTGGTTGAGCCCAAGGTCCTCTACCGTCCAAGATCTCCTCCCAAGTCCAGAAGTTCTTATTGCTCCGTCGAGCATTCCCATACCGCTTGGTCACTGTTTGTTGGTGGGTGATTCTGTTAAGGCTGTCGCTCTCCTCATCCTCAGATGATGTGAGGAGAGAAGGATCTTCTGACCAAAATGCGGAGTCAGGGAAATAAGCCATCTTTATTACAACGATGATGGCAACACGAAACGAAACAAAACACTTTAAAACTACAAAACAAGAAAACGACGTTGAACGAAACCTGAACATAAACTTACATAACTAAACATAAACTTACGTACAGGAAACGGACGACATCGAAACGAAACGAAACAAACGCTACAGTCCCATGTGGTACGAACATACATACAGACATAGGAGACAATCACCCACAAACAAACAGTGAGAATGCCCTACCTAAATATGACTCTTAATTAGAGGCAAACGCAAACCACCTGCCTCTAATCAAGAGCCATACCAGGCAAACAATACCAACATAGAAACAGATAACATAGACTGCCCACCCAAAACACATGCCCTGACCATAAACACATAAAAAACAACATAAAACAGGTCAGGACTGTTACACTGACCTAACTAAAATAATTAAGAAACCAAAGAATACTAAGGCCAGGGCGTGACACAGTGATTACAGCTGTGAGTCTTTCTGGGTAAATTTTCTAAGAGCTTTCCACACCTGCATTGTGCAACATTTGCCCATTATTATTTTCAAAATTCTTCAAGCTCTGTCAAATTGGTTGTTGATCATCGCTTCAGGTCTTGTCATAGATCTTCAAGTCGATTTAAGTCAAAACTGTAATTCGGCCACCCAGGAACTTTCACTGTCTTCTTGTTAAGCAACTCCAGGGTAGACTTAGACTTGTATTTTAAGTTATTGTCCTGCTGAAATGTGAATTGATCTCCCAGTGTCTGGTGGAATGGTTTTCCTCTAGGATTTTGCCTGTGCTTAGCTACTTTCAGTTTATTTTTTTTATCCTGAAAAACTCCCCAGTCCTTAACGATTACAAGCATGCCTATAACATGATGCGGCCACCATTATGCTTGAAAATATGGAGAGTGATACTCAGTAATGTGTTGTATTGGATTTGCCCCAAACATAACCCTTTCTATTCAGGAAAAAAGTTACAAGTTTAGTGCCTTATTGCAAACAGGAACGTTTTTCTTCTGTACATGCTTCCTTCTTTTCACTCTGTCAATTAAAATTGTAGTCATTTAGTAGATGCTATTATCCAGAGCAACTAGGGTAAGTGTCTTGCTCAAGGGCACGTCAACCAATTGTTCACCTCTCAGCTAGGATTTGAACTAGCAACCTTTACTGTTTTTGGCCCAACACTCTAACCGCTAGGCTACCTGCCACCCTAAATTAGGTTAGTATTGTGGAGTAACTACAATGGTGTTGATCCATCCTCAGTTTTCTCCTGTCATAGCCATTAAACTCTGTAACTGTTTTAATAAATCTTCTTCTTAAGGCTAGGGGGCAGTATTTTGATGTCCAGATGAAAAGCGTGCCCAAAGTAAACAGCCTGTTACTCAGGCCCTGAAGCTAGGATATGCATACATTTGGATAGAAAACACTCTAAAGTTTCTAAAACTGTTAAAATCATGTCTGTGAGTATAACAGAACTGATTTGACAGGCGAAACCCTGAGGACAAACCATCCGGGGGGGGGGGGGGATTGAGGTCATATGATTTTCCAATATATTTCAATGGGAAACCCTATTTATTAGGAACCTGGTTGCAGTTCCTATGGCTTCCACTAGATGCCAACAGTCTTTAGGAATTGGTCGATGTTTTTCTTTCGAGAATTTTTTTTTATTTATTTATTTATTTTACCGTTATTTTACCAGGTAAGTTGACTGAGAACACGTTCTCATTTGCAGCAACGACCTGGGGAGTAGTTACAGGGGAGAGGAGGGGGATGAATGAGCCAATTGTAAACTAAGTTTACAAATTAAGAAGTAGTGCTGTTCTTTGTACGTGTCAATCTGAAGGTCCCTAGTCTTTTGTTGCGCGTGAACAGGAGCACGCTCCGTGTTATTTTTCTTCGGTATTGGAAACAGATTATCCACTCTTAAATTTGATCGATTATTTACATTTTAGGATACCTGAGGTTGGATTAGGAACGTTGTTTGAAATGTTTGGACCTAGTTTACAGGTAACTTATTAGATACTTTGTAGTCATGTTGGGCGAGTTGGAACCGGTGTATTTCTGAATCAAACGCGCCAAATAAATGAACATTTTGGGGATATAAAGAAGGAATTTATCGAACAAAA